>NW_019263801.1:59008-62389 GCF_002742605.1 Olea europaea var. sylvestris | reverse complement strand
CTTACCTTTTTATCATACGTTCTCTAACGAAACACTATTCTAAAATATGTTTTGCCAAAACATGAGGCTCAAACAAGGGCTAAAGTTCTTAATGAAATAATATTCAAAGTATTCGTCCATTCTTCATCTTGTTTCTTTGCTTTGTTTATGTTTCAAATCTTTTGCGGCTTCAATTAGTTATCGGTAAAGTTGGATAAAATTTAAGTTATGTTCATATTTAATTTAATTGTAAAAATTTAATTACTGTAATTGCAGTATTCTTGATTAGAGAATTGCGTTTTTTGTAGGAAACTTAAAAAATATGTATAAAATTTCTATAAATTTTCTAGGTACGCACACATTTTTTTAATTTATTTTTATATAATAATTGAAATTATATTAAAACTAAAATGTTATTTACTATGCCAGTATTTTGCCTAAGCTCGTCATTGAGCTAAATTTGCCTCAATTATTTTCTACTTTCTTTAGCTTTTCTCAAATTAGCTTCAAACCATTACCAAAATATGTTAGTTCTGACAGCAATTTTTTCCTTTTTTTGGTTTTATATATATATATATATAAGGACACTCTTTTAAAGGAAAAATCACATCTCAAAGGTTATGTTTACCCCAATTTAAATATCAAGTAAATAGTTTGAAAAGTCAAAAATCAGGTATGCATTTAATTAATTAAAAATATTTATTAAATAAAGATAATAAAATCACAGTTACATGATTAATAGTCACAGATTTATTTACTGGTCACATATCGTCAAATTAATTGTTCATAGATTATTTCGTAGTCATAAATCAAAAATTTTGTAGGTCACAGATCATTCAAATTACAGGCCACATTTTATCTATGGGTCACATAAGTTCAATTTATTGGTCACAAATTATTTTTTAGTCGGACACTTAGAGCCTGTTTGGGCCCGATTTTTTCACCCAAAAAATTGATTTTTTGACCGTTATTTCACTATTCCAGCCGTCATATTTGACTTCTTCTCTCACAGATGGACCTCACTTTTCTCCTAACGGTCAAAAAATCAATTCTCAAAATCACTCTCAAACAGACTCTTAGAGTGTGTTTGATTGACATGGAAAATATCACCTAGAAAAGAAAATGTTTTCCATCTTTTGTGGAAAATAAAAACCACCTCTACCCAAGGAAAATGTTTTCCTTAAAAACAAGGAAAATTAGGTATATTTTCAAAAGTTGGAAAATGTTTTCCATGGAAAAAAATAGCAATCAAACACTTCAAGTGGGAATTTGGGTGGAAAACTGATATTTTCCATGGAAAATAAATGTAATCAAACACACCCTTAATATTTAATCACAAATCATCTAAATAGTTGATCACAAACGCCTAAATGGTTGGTCACGGACACCTAATTATTGATCACAGATATTCCACCCGTTACCGTCATCGCCACCGCCACCACCATCACACAACGCACCGCCCACAGCACACCACCACCACTACCATCGCACAACGCACCTTTATCTCTATTTACACCACACCTAACCACCACCCCATCAAAGAATCCACAAATCCGCCACCACCACCTCAAAAACGCAACAAAACATGCCAAAAAATCACACCACTACCACCAAATTCAACAACCACCATAGCCAATTCATTTCACAACAAAAACTCGCCTAAGTGGATAAATCTGCATCGCGAGGAAGATACGAACAGAAAGATGAAGAGAAGATGGAGAGTTAGAGTGAAAATATATCATTACAATTTAAAAATGACCTGAATTTTGATGGTCACGTGTCGACACTCGAAGTTGGAGGTGTCTCCGATGGCGATCACTCCTTGACAGCGATGATAGTCGAAGGATAAGGTAGAGAGATAAAGAGAGAGATGGGATATGATAAAGGAAGAATTTGGCAAAAATGATTAGGGCTTTAATTGAATTGGATGGGTTAATTATATATAGTACCAGTTTTTTGCATAAGTAAACTTCATCCCCTAGTTTTGAATTTGAATATACCTAATTTTATGTAATTTCCTCCTCTTTTTTAATGGCAAGTCGCATGTAAAATTTGGTCTTTGTTGGAAATGTCCATTTGCATAGTAGCTGTCCAATTTATAAGGAAAATGACACTTCAATATGGCACGAAAACAAATGACTTAATAGTATGTAAATGCATTCATATTCAAACTTAAGATTCTCCAACGAAGAAGGAATAATATTTTGCTCCCATGTCAATTATGTGTGTGTACAAAAAGTTCTACTCGACTCGAGAAGTTCTTCCATTCATATTTCTTACAGAAAAATGGAATATAAATAAAACGAGTATAAGGAGAAACATATTAATTCTTAACAGTCGATTTTGGGTGAGAAAATAAAGGCTAGGGGCCGTCCTGTCAATCTCCAAGAAACATCCGTTTCTTGGTTGTGTTCATGTATGGCCTGATGACCCATTCATTTTGAGCTTCATCTTGATCCATTGTCCCTAGCTTGATCTGTAAATCAGAAAAAGAAACTGATCAAGTTCTGGAGGAATAAGCCTCAACAGACGGCATAAATTAAATATCAACCAACTAAAGTACGCGATTAAGTGTTCAATACAATTACATCGATTAGCATCCGATCAAAGAGGAATAAGCCTCGAGAGACACAAACAAAAAGAAGCAGAAAAGAAATGAGGAACCTTCTACATTCAAGCGCCAATCCCTCGAGCGCTTGGTTAAGTGGAAAATGAATAATATGTTTGCAGATTGAAAGAATCATAATATTGAGACGGCTGTATCTACAAGGGGACAAGCAAGAACTAAAAGGTCTCACTGATATTCCAAACAAATATTTGTCAAGACTTCGACCAAATTTCTATACTCCCAGAGGCGGTGATAAATCTCTAAATTTAGAAGTCAACAGCATTGTACCCCAAGAAAACCCAACTCCACAGGAAAGTGAAAAGCTACCAACCATTCCATTTTGATATGTATATTCTTGACCATCGCTATCAAGAAGCAATCTCTCTAGGAATTCCTCTGTTAATTTCTTTCTTAAAAATACTCCACTATTGCCAGTACACATCACTCACAGTCTGTAACTCCCCATATTCGTCACCATCTCAACCACCTCCTACTCCGTTGCAAGTGATCCTCCAGATTTATCACCAGCTTCACAAGCCCCTCAAAAAAGTCCAACCTCAAATATTTCCAGAACTTCAGAGACCCCATACCGGCCCCCCACCAATATATCACCACCAGCTCCACCGCAGATTCTCTAACCAGTAATGTAAAGAAATTAGAGTTAGACTATCTACCTGCACTAATTTTCCAGTGTCAACCCTAAATTTCTGCGCACATTACCTCCTCTGTTGCCACTGATCATCGGTTCTTTTTCCAAAACGCAATACCTAGTGTAAGAGTTGGTTTTGACAGTT
>NW_019263801.1:3773-58808 GCF_002742605.1 Olea europaea var. sylvestris | reverse complement strand
GTCAACTTTTATTATTTATATCCACGGGGTTCATAATCTATTGTTACCAATGGTGAAATCAGATTCAAATTTATAGTCTTTAATCACGTCGTAGTAGAAGCAAATTTTGTGGAAGGTTTGATAAAAATAGTAATTGTTCCAACTCATGTTCCAAAAGATGATGTGAAGAGTATACCACGAACAATGTTTAAAAAAGGCTTAATTGGGCACCGAGGCATAAGCCTCAAGATACAGTAATAAATAGTTCAATAAGTGTATAAAAGCACAAAATATGCTTATAATAAATCATAAAAATTTTGTAATAAAACAAATTAACAAAATTAAAAGTTCAGCTTGCAAAACATAAAATAAATCAATGAAAGAGAAAAAAATAGACCCAAAGGCTAAGGCCAGTAATAAATGTTTGGTAAATGCAAGACAAACACGCAAACTTAGTCTTCTTGAGGCTTAGCCTTTAAGTTGACGCGCAAGCTTAAAAATGGCACTTAAGGGGTGGCATTCATGGTGTTTTCTGAAAGCCTCAGGTGAGGTGGGATTTAAGCCGTAAGCCTCAAATAGTTCTTTAGACTGACTAATAATACCAAGAGAAGAGACGCATCAGAAAATTTTGCATCAAATTGAAGAGAGAACTGGAAGCAAAGAAAAGTCAGATGCTAGAAAAAAGTCAATATTGTCAACAAAGCGCCAAGCAGAGATTTTAACAAAACCACAAGCAGTAGATCTCTATTCGACTCTAGGACACTAGACTCTCAATACTCCATACATGTCCTCGCGAAGAATAATTTTGACGCATACAAGGACTGCAGTGCCAATATTATTCTGATAGGCAACGATGATAATAGCACTATCAGAATATGTAATATAAAGATCAGATTGCACAACAGATGGGTAATGTACGCCATACTCTAGAGTCATGAGGCAACGAAAAACTTGGATCATTTTGAAAGGATTCTCAATGCTACAGTAAGCAAATGGTCCATAGTGTGATGGAAGGGGAGAAAATGGGAAATCTGTCCAAGCTACTTGGAGAAACTATATTACAGGTGGAGTTGTTGCGGTAACACAAGAAAACACACCTGTGACAATAGGTACCGCATAAGAAAAACTAGGTCAACTCAGTAGCAATGGTTAAACAAGCTTCGAGGATGAATATCTTACTGTTACGTGCAATCTAGATTTTTGCAAATTTTGTGTACTTGGGAAAGAAAATAAGGGTAGGTTTTAACACGTAATTCCACGTAGAGATCAAACACATAAGAGGACAGAATAGCTTAGCTAACTGAAGCCATCGTCCTCTATTAAGAAATACAAAATCTATTGCAACATAATGTATTAAAACTGATTGGTTAAATTTGTCGCAACTAATCATAAAGTACCTGGTAAAGCCGCATTTCGAATCGAGGACCAATCTCTTTTAACTCTATTGATTTAGGACCTCCACGTTTCTCATAGATATGATGCCTGTTTAATTTAATAAACAATTAGTAACACAGTGGTAAAAGAAATACTCATGCACCATTTATGAGCAATTCAAGTTGGTGCATAAATCAGTAAGTTTGCATATTTTAGAAGAAGAATACTTGATTATATCTCTGTTCATCTAATCCTTAGCCTCTGTTTGATTCCCTTTAAAACAAAACAATCTATTTCACATATTTATTTTCAATCACGCATTCACATAATAAAATATTTTACACATAAACCCAAAACTTTTACCCACTTTTTAACCTTGCATTCTCCAAAAAAATCACTACTCAAAACATCAATTTTGCATAATAATGGCCATCAAACAGGGGCTTAATAAACTGAATGCTCATCTTATCTTCATTGTTTCGATATTGTCAGTTAAAATTAGGGTGTCAAATTTCTTGTCTAGTCAAAGACACGACTGTTTTTTATAAAATTCTTCTTTTGTAAAACAAATATCATTTAAATGAAGTACTCAAACTTCGAGATTTGACCTCAATTCTTTTAGGAAAAATTAGGGCTGGAATCCCTAACCTTTGAAGGAGTGTGGATATGGATCCCAAACCTTTAAAATCGAGGACATAGGTCCTCAACCTATATAGTGTCGCGACTTTGTACAGAAAGCATCCATTTAATGGTTAGAAAGTCCAAAATTGGGGTGAAAACAGATTATACCCTTCCATTGAATAGCATTAAAAACATAATTAAACTACCCAAAAAAAAAAAAAGGGAAATTAAGAAGAAGAAAAAAATCGAATCTACTTCTACTCAATCCCTTACCCACCCCATACCAAAACCCACCCCCAAGTTGCTACCGACCGTCCGATTCAACGTCTGACACCAGACATTGCAGTGCTACAGCCACCGCCAATTGCCTCTCCACCATCCTCTATACGTCTACCTGAAGGCATCCTCCACCTGATCATCTTCCAACTCCTACTTCACCAAATCACTTTAGTGTTCAAGACAGTTTGCATCTGTCAGATCTATAAAAAACCTAATTAATCCACTTACATAGAATCTACTTTCATGTGTTTCAGAACATGAAAATTAAATTGAACAGCAACAGTTGGTCAACTGTTAGAGAGAGACATGAGTATGGAAAATGAGAAACACCATCAAGAACCATTGCCTACACCACTTATGGTGTTCTATTCATTTCATTCAATGTTGGCCAGTTTCTAAAACAGCCCTTGACCTCATAACTCCAACCCAATTTGTTACCAGAGATCAAACCTTAGTGATGGAGTATTAGAAGGGATATTCTTATAACTAGTTTACAATTTTAAGGCCTATTTTAGGAAACATAACTAGGGTTTAATTTAATAGCCTTTATAATTTCCTCTGCTTAGAATAGAATTATTGAATCTCTATATAAAGGAGTCTTATGCTTTATTGCTTTATAATAGAACAACTTTTGATGATGAAATAAATTAATACTCTCCCCCAATTTCTCTCTATTCTCTCCCTCTTCTTTCCTCTTTTCCCCCTCCCTTCTCTTCTTCTCTTCCCTTCCCCTACAATTGTCCTACTGCATCGTACATAGACTTGGTATTAGAGCTCAATTCATTTCCTTTGGCCAACATTCCATCCACCACAAAAACCTGCACAAGTTCCAAACCATCTATGTACTCAACCCACCACCCTCCACCACCATAAACCTACATTAAATTATACCACCAGACATCACCCACCCCAGGTTCAGCTTTAAACAACAGCTACAACAGCCAAAAAAAAGAATAAAAAGGGCCAGTGCCCATAAACCATTTATAAACCCCACATAGAGCCCAAATATACACACAAGCCCCCTACTAAGCCAATCAGCAAATTACCTAAAAATACCCAACTAACAAAGCCCTATTACCCAGCCCGACTAAAACTCGGGCTACCCGGCCCAACACACCTCACATTCCTTCAACAAACCCTAAGACTGCCACCGGCCATTCCTCTCACAGGATAAACACTGGGTCATAACCTGCCACCACAGTCCCGACGGCAACTCCAGATCGTCGGTAACAACCCAGTGCTGCATCTTCCACCACAATCGCGTTTGCCCAACCCATCTTTCAAACATTCACCAGACTCATCTCACTAGTCAACATTCACCAGATCCATCTCACACTGGTGTCTGCACCCGTCCATGCTGCTGACCAACCATTCATCTGATCAGCACTCCGAACATCAAGCAAACCCTAATCCAAGCCACACGAACTACCCATATTCACAAGCGCACAGAGCATCCCACAACCATCCACTCTGTTCAACGTCAAGGGCTACATATTTGATCGTGGCCTACTCTCCTAGCTTCCACTGATCCACACACAATACCCAACTCACAACAGCCATTTGAACCACCGCTCCAAAATTGCCACTACAGTTTTACTGCCCCCACTAACAAATACCTCAGGTTCCATCTATACCAAATCACGTTCCATTAACCACATATCCAGCCAAAAATTACACATCCTTCATTAATTCCACCTTCATCTTCCAAGACTCCTGAGTCAGAAATCCAGCTTAAATTCTTCGATCGCTACAGGTGTGAAGTCCGTATCAAATTTCTTCCCCTATCGCTGAAGCCCCTTATTCTCGATTTTTCTAGCTGGTTTCACACTACAGCAAACCACCACCAAAAGGAGATATTGGAGGACAGGAAAAGCATTTGGGAACTTTACATAACAGATCTGCAGGCCACTTTGTCAAATTAATTGAAACTAAAACAGGAATTTATGGTGCATTATTGGCTGCTTTAATTGTACGCTACCAGTAGCTCGTGTTGAAACTTGTGAGGTATATCGATTTTATTATTTGATAACTCTACTTTCTATTTAGGTGATAGTGGCCCATAAAACTTCATAGTTTCCATTAAAAAAAAAAAGAAACATAGTGTAACAACCCAAATTCAACAATCCTTATTATCAATCAAGGTAGGACTACGAGGTGTAAGTGTTTTGTCCCATTTAAATTATAGTTTTTTTCATGTTGATAAATTATTGTACTTATGAAAGTTATGAAATGATACGATGATTTCAATGTGATATGAAATGACCATCCAGTACCAATGATATGATATACTATGAGCTCTCACTGGTTTCAAATGATATGATAACGGTATGATTATTTTTGAAGCATGATCTAAATATTTTATTCGGGATCGCACCACTATTTTCGTGTCCTACTGAGTATTCCCCTGTATTTACCCTTTTCACTACTCCTCACAGGTAAGAACAGGTCGTTGATTGGCAAGCGATATGGTGCTGTCGTGGTGCCAGGATATTCGAAATTAATAAATCAAATCCACATAAGGTAGCGAAATATTTTAATTTCAACATTATTTTGGTTTCTTAGGTATTTTATTTTATGATTTAAGGCATGATTTAGTTGGTTTTACATTAGTGGGATTAATACTTTATCATTTAGTTAATAAATGTGAAATGCGTGATTTTTAAAAAATATTTTGTTTGGCCATGAGCTCCTCCTATTAATTAAATCGCACTCATAAAATTTATGTGTTTTCACTGTTAAAATAAATGAATTGGGTGAGATTTCAAATCCTTAGAATTTGGGTCATTACAAAGAAATAAAATAAAATAAAAACCATTGCTTTGCCTAGCACTCCACTCAACACCATGTCCAATTCTTATAACAATTCTTACGCTTACAACGTCCTTAGCTCAATATCGGGATCAAATACCCTGCCCTTTCACTTTATACAATTATCCTCCATCTAGAAATTTTGGCGAGGACGTACATTCTCCTTCTCAGTAGGTCGCATTCTAACTATAGGACTTTGATGGACCCAAAGCACCTGACTCATTTCTTGATTAGCTTGATTCTCTTGAAAAATTTCTTGATTTTCACAACTTAAATGACTCTAATCATCTTTGTCATGTTAAAATGGCACTTGTCGAATCTGTTAGGTGTTATCTAAAATCATTTTTGTGTAACATTGATAACCTAAGTGTCCTATCACTTTGTGGGATAAGATGAAATGAATTCTAAGTAATAAATATGTTCCAGTCTATTATTTAACCCAATTATTTAATAACTTATTTTTGCATTGTAAGCAAGGTACTTTCACTGTTAGTGCGTTTCTAGCCACTTCTAAGAATTATTATACAGTTGTTATAGTTATGAAACACCCCACATCACAGCGTTTAGGTTTATCGATGGTTTGAATATTGAAATCTTACCTTATAATATTCTTGCATTCTAATCCGTAGATAACGCTTACTGCCAGGCCAACATATGGGACATCCTTCTATCTTCGCCAAGCATGTCATAAGCTAGGTCTTATCACCCCAGTCCTTATAGTCATCTTCCGAGTATTAGTGTTGCTCATGAAGAAAAAATCGAGGTTTCTATTGTTGAGCCAATTAAAGTATTCTGATAGCGAGGATGAGAAATTATCTATTGTTACCAACTAGGTCAGACATCCCACCTATCCTCAATTTCATGCCGAAATCGCTCTTGCCCGATTCTTTGTGTGATTAGAGTTGCCTTGGATATGACTTTCTCCACGGGCTAATACTTCCCTGTTGACACGTTTTCCAAGGTCATTGTTCATTCACACTCTCGGTGTCAATTGTTACCTACTAATTACCGTCATATTGTTTTAGCTTCGTAATATATTGACTTTCATGTCGAGTTTAAGAGACATTTTTTCTCCATGAAACTTTTGAGCTTGCATTTGACGCACCATTAGGCACAGATACTTTCATGGTGATTTTTGTCTTATTACGTATTTTTTGGCATGGTTTCCGAATCATAGTAAGGAAAAAATTGACATTCTCACTTGAACTTAATCTATTTGATTGACCACTACACTTAAATAAATGTTTTGATTTCAATATAGCAAAATTGTTTTCTTATCAAGACACATTCGAACCATCGTTGTCGCAATCATTTGTTTCTGGACGCCCAATCTCATGTACTAGTACATTGTGCTACTCCTAAATTTAGTGATAACTGTAGTGGATGAACTTCATGTTGTTTATTAAGGTTCTTTCTCACTACTTGATCAAAAGGAAAGACCGTCCACCTTGGTTAATTAAGATGTTTGGGACTGATATTCCATTTCAGTTGTCATATAGTTGGTTCCATTATTTGGTCAGAGTAAAGATTGCCCTCCTTAGTTAAGAAGTTGCAATCTATATCACGGGTGTCGAGTTTTCTCATCCAGTGAGAAATAATGGAGTATTAGAAGGGATATTATTATATTTAGTTTACAATTTTAATGCGTATGACAATTGTAGAAGAAGGGGAAAGTGAAGAGGAGAAATGAAGAGAGCAGAGAAAAATTGGGGTAGAATATTAATTTATTTCATTATCAAAAGTTGTTCTATTACAAAGCAATAAAGCATAAGACCCCTTTATACAAGGATTCAATAATTATATTCTAAGTAGAAAATATATAATAAAAGCTATTAAATTAAATCCTAATTATGTTTCCTAAATGTGCATTTAAATTGTAAACTAAATATAATAATAACCTTTAAATACTCCATCACTTAATCTTTACAGCTGAAGAACTTGAATTGGGCTTCTTTAGTCCTGGCTTATCAAACTGGTAGCCAAATTCCATGTAACTTTTACTTCAAATTTTTGTCCAATCAGTAAGCTCCCATAGCCAGAATGCTCCAGGATTGTAAGTAAAATTTTAGCATTGATAGAATCACACTTTGGACATGTTGGCGGTGGTTGACTAATGGTTGTGATGGCGATTAATGATGGCGCAATTGACCCTAATAAGGCAACTTTAGAGATGGTGCTTGTCGGAGGTGGAGGGTCTCATGGTTGGGACTGGGTGGTGTGGGATGGTATGGTTGGGAAAGAAGATATTTTCATTTTTTTACCCCTTTTTCTGTAGTTATTTTTATCCTTTTTTCTCTTTTATGTTATTTGAGAGGCGGGTACAACTGTCTCTTTACCAAATGGTTGAATTCTTCCACTGAAAATCTATTTTCACAAAATTATATATGTTGAGGACCAATGTCCTCAGTTTTAAGGGTTGGACTCCGTATCCACAATCCTTCAACGATTACGGATCCTAGCCCTAATTTTGCCTAGACCAAAAATAGTGTCCTTTTTCCTAAATTAGAATAGACATTTTATAAAAGTCCAAGAACGATGCAACCACAAAATTCTAGGCCACCAACAGTGGAAATAAATAGTAACAGTTATGCTAAATATTAACTTTCTCTATTCTCAACTAAAACTTTATGCCAGATGAAATTCTGCAATTAAAGATGATGCAAAATACTAAGAAAATATTTCATGTGAACAAAGCTGGACAAAAAATAAATTTCAAGCAATAGTGTATGATATAGGCTTAATTTCAATTAGATGGAGCTGAATCTCAAGGAGTGCTCAATACATTTATCCCTGCATCAACCAACCAAGGACTCGTGACCGTGCCTTTTCTTATCCATTTCTTTGACCCTCACTCCAAACCAACAACCAACCAAGCCTTATACCTAACAAACTTGGATCAGAAACATGAATCCTTTTTTGCCACATTCAATTCACCGCTACATCAATCAAAGGGTCTAATGGAATCAATTATTTTGCAATTACACCAACCAGTGTAAATTTTAGTACGCCTCTCTCTCTTCCAAAAAGAAAAATTCGCAAAACCAAATAATAAAGGAAAAAAGGTACAGAAGGAATCCTAAAGGTTCTCCAAGTTTTAAACTTTTTGCTCAATTATTTGCCCCAGCACTACATAACACCCTCCGGTTAGTAAGTTTTCATCTGTTCCTTAGGTGGAGCATTAAGGCAGTCACTATTTTGATTTCTTCGTTCCAAAATCTTGAATGTCCCAAAGGGTATATACCATCTGTCCCAAAGGGTATATACCATCTGTCATCTTGTTCTACACTCCTACTTATAATACTATCACACATATCCTTCCATCTTCCAATCATTCTCATACAGAATTGCACCCAACTACAACCTCATTGGACTGTTTAACATCTGAACTGAAACAAACATTGGCTTAACAGAGATACCAAAAATGCAGCAACAGTTATGCACAAGATACCAACCTGAAAGATATATAGTCCGCTTGATTTGCAAAAGTGATAATACGTTTTGTATCTGGCTTGGGAACTGGAAATAAATGCTTTAAAATGTTCGCTGTCCTTTGACCAGTCTGCCAAAAATTAACAGTTCGATAAGAGAAGTAACCATTAAATGACTTAGCCAATAAGCCACAACACACCCTCCCATAAAACAACATATATCCAAGAATCATGACACACCAAAGCACCCCAATACTTCAATACCTAGTCGCATTCCCATTGCTTACATAATTATATAGACTTATAAATTAATGAGACACTGAATGTTAGATGCATGCAAAAGTCAGTGTAAAGTAATACCTGTCTAGTGAAATTGTTAAGAATCAAATGTGGGTAAGCCTCAGGCATTGTTCCAATAGCCTTTTTGTCCTTGATATCGTGTCTTGTAACCTACAAAAGGTTGGTGGGTCAACATGTCTTGGACTGCAAAATGGTTTGAAGAAGTGTATACAGGTAGGTAAATTACTTACCACATTTAGTAATCCAAAGTAAGCAGTTGGACCAAAAGGAAGATGGCTTATAATCATACCATCTGGCACACCACGATGTTCATGAACTAAAATAACATCTGTAAAATCATGTGCTTTGCAGGTTTCAATAATTTCAGAAATAACCTGAGAAGAATTGGAACAAGGATTATCAACTAGTTCCAAAGATGTATGATTTGATGATAACATACAGAAAACTCTCATTCGATCAACTCCAGTTGACTCTGTCATCTTGTGAAGTCAATATGATATATGTTCTGTGTTCACACCTCAGTGAATAATATCCATGAAAATATTGGACGGAAAAATTCTAAGCATGAACCTAATTAAATTTCATCATGATGTAGTAATATACCAATTGACTTCCAGAAAGAACCTGTGCAATGGCACAACATTTTTGCTATTTGTAAAGGACATCAGGATTTTGTAAATAATTACCACAATATTCAGATTGAAATATTTGTTCTCTCAAGTCCATATTACATTCAACGACTGCTAATTGGAAATTGCTATAATTATGAACATTACCATAGTTATTACAGTGCAAATAATTATTTAACATGTCTATTCTGTCATGTAAGTATAGGCTTTGTCAACCTGAGAGTTCTACAGTTCATCTCCACTATGCGGCTAAGTTCAGTACAAGATTATGAACCATGACACAATCACAATTTGAAAAGCTTGAAAATTCCCACAACTTTTCCCACATTGCAGTCCGCTCTCTGTACATTCAAAGAACTAAAAGTTTGTCCCATATGATAAGACATCTAATAGAATTTGTACAAAAAGTACATATCGCTCATCTTTACACCTCTATAACTCCATTGAACAATTACCACATAAATAATGCATTAAAAGCAGCAAAATTAGAAAATTATGATAAACAGATGGACCAACCTGAGCACCACGATTCATTCGTTGTGCATTGGGGAAGACGAACTTCAATTCCTAGGAAAAGAAAACAAATATCTATTACTAAATGATATATGCAAAAACATAAACCAAAAAGAAACATATCATTAACAAATCCAAGTTCATATAAACAGAGCAAAAATTTGAAAGTTCAGAGACTAGCCTAACCTTCACAAACTGTGTAAGAGGAGCGCTGGGATTGCGCGATGTGGTAAGCAAAATCTTAGGATCTCTATCAGCGGCATTTGCATATTCATCATCAATTGTTGAACGAGGAACTACATAAATATAATCGGAATCAGGATATCAGACATCAATAGATAAAATGGCATCAATTTCACCTTGAAAATGAAAAAATTGAGAGAATATTATAGCCGAACCAATTATAGGAAAGTCAAACTTTACATGTTTCTCGTGTTAAGCCGGTCAGTGACATGACGAGCTTTACAATTAAAAACATATTCTCATAGAACAAGGCTTATACTTTTACATAAACATGGTGAAACTAATTGGTATTTGGCATGTATAGATCAGTAACATTCTGATGTCATATGTGATCATATTTTATGACATTATCTAGGCAAAGACAAGCTAATACAATAGTTTGAGACTAAGTTTCATTTCACAATTCAAATTTGATTTCCAGATGAAGAGCTAAGCTCCATCCTGTAGGATTTTTATTTTTCCCTTAACTGAAACACAAAGCTATAGATTAGACAGTATGGTTACTTGATCAAACAGAGCGCTCTCTGAGGATAATTGTAGACTTATACTTCACCTTACATCTTAGTTCTATAAGTTCAAAATTCTCATGCTGGTCCATTCTAAACTCAACTCACCCAACCCAGAGAAAATCATGCAGAGGCTTATTTACGAAATGGCTTCATACTTCACCTCACTGCTTACTTAGTTAATACAAAAATAAAAATAAAAATAAAATAAAACAAAAAAGTAGAAGGAAGATTAGGCATGTTTTCCAAAGAGTTGAAAGCTAGTAGTAAACAAGTTAGCTAGCTGAAGTAAGAAAGTCAAAAAGTAGCTGCTCTCCTACCTCCAATGTGGATAAACGCCGCTAGACATAAACTGAGTGAGAGTTGAGCTCCTAGGTCTTTCCTTCCCAGTTAGGAAAGAAAGATGAAAACAATTTGTTTATGTAGACCACAATTCACATCTTTTGACACCAATTACTGGAACATGGATCCCCTTTGATGCACGATTCGTTCTTTTGGGATCTTATTTACCAAAAATTTGCTTTTGGGATCTTATTTACCAAAAATTTCTTTGGCTCGTATGTTCTAAATTGACACTAGAAGGGACATCAACTCAACCCAAGGGAAATCATGCAGAGGCCTTCTCTACAATAACTACTAGAAAGGATACCACCATATGGATTGAAGTTATGTACTACATAATATATATGGCTTACCCACACAAGAATGGAGAAGGCAGGAGCATTGCACAAAATGTATTTATGAGGGATAAACCACTCGCACCAAGGACTTATAAGTGTTTAAAAGTTCTTGTTGTACTTTCTTCGTCGAATGATGAAAGATTTGTGAAAAAGCGCATACGGATTCACCTTATTCAGGAAGGATTGGGACTCAAAAGGCACAGTAAAGAGATCATTAGCCCTCTTTACTCTGTGTAGGGTTTGAGAGAGGTATCAACAAGAAAGATCAAGACCATCCCACTGAACCAGCCATCTTAGATAAAAGGAATAAAAGCAGGCAACTTACTATGCTAATTACTGCAAGAATGTCCTCGTCTAATGCACAAACTCAGAAAGTCAGGGACATGATTGTGGTATTTCCATATTCGCAGCAGTGATCATGCTCTCATAAATGAGTAATCATACTCTGGCTGCAAGAACTTGACTTAATCTCATCCTACATATGCTCAGACCTTCTTCAAGAGAATAATAATAATAAGAAAAGGATTGTTGTCCATGAACAGGCTCTTCCTCTTTGTCAACAACAATGAGAATCTGCGGGTTTGTATACTTGACTTGTGAAAGATAATGGCAAATGGATTATTCCAAAAAAAGGGGGTTGGGTAATTAGGTTAGCACCCCTCATTGCCTCAGTAGTATAAACAGATGACTAAGCAAAGTTTGACAGATTTTTGCTTGCTAACTCAATCTGTTAATGATATACTATGATAAGCTAGGCCCATAACAGAAATGGTTGAATGTTTGCATGTTGAGCAGTATAAAAGCCTTGGAGTGGTGAGTGAAATATCTGAAATCCCATCCAATAAATTTGCAAGCTGAGCTTGGCATTGCTTGCAAAGTTCTACATATAGAATATGGCTAAAACTTGCCAAGCTATTAAAAATAAAAAATCAAACTCTCCATGAAAGCTTCCAATAAAACACTTCGATGCAAAATAAGTTACCTGTAGTTCAGGTGGTCAAAGTTAACGAGTTTGCAGTCACCTAGAAACGTTAAAAATATTGATGATATATCATACATGCCCACTATAGTATGAATTCAATTTATTTCATCTGCAATTTTTCTTCCATGGAAAATCTTAAAATAAGAAATAATATTGTCAAACCAGACCAGGTCACTTCACTGCCAGCAAAGGAGGAACCTATTAATTGAACTTCGCTGGAGCAATTTTATTTGCAATTTTTTGAGTAAAATAGAAGGCATTCTTCTGAGTAAAATTGGGACAGATGACAGTAATTTCATTAATAAAATACACCATATACAAGCAAAAGAAGTCAACTTGATGCTTATTCATCCATCCTATAGTTCTCAAAAAATTTCACTGACCACACATTCGTTCCAAATTTCAACGAAAAGAAGCCCCTGTTTTCTTATTGGTTATTCTGCTAACAAAAAATTTAAGAAAGGCTCTCATATCTCAAACTTAACACACTATCTTTCTTCTCCCAAATCTAAGATCAGAAACAAACAAAGAAATAATTACTACCATACATATTGAAAATGGGAGTCTGCCTACATTTCTTCATATCCAGAACCAAGTCTGGATAAAGAATGAAGGTTCTGGTGTTCTGGTCTTAATATGACACGAATCCTTCTATGCATATTATGTTTATTCAAGCTATACATCATAGAATTGGAGGCGCATACCAGCTGTATTTTCATCTTCAAGGTCAATTTCTTGTCGAAGGGCTGCCTCTTCATTCCTGAGCTCAGTAGGAATCGGTTTACCCTCTGTCCATAAGCAAATAAATAAAATTAAAACTGTTAGCAATCTACACAAAGATTAGACCTTTCTTTTTTACTTTAAGTAAAAATAAGTATTTCTTATTTTTCTAATTACCTTCCAAGGCTTCTCTGATTTTGCGCTTCTTTTCGTAGAGCAAACGCTCTTTTCCTTCCAAGCTTTTCCTGTAGAGATACTCTCTCCTTAGCCTTACGTTTCTTCTCAACATTATCTCAAAAACGCAGAAATTATCTCTGGTTCAACTCCGACTTCACTGACTGATCAACAAGAAATACCCAAAAATCTAACAACAAATCAAGAATTTCACTACCATTTAAACAAATTCTTACTTCAATACACAAACATAGATATATGTAACTGCGAGAAGTTGAGCGGCGGTGGAAGGGTTTTAATGCGTCAGACAGACCAAAGCAGCGTGGGGTTTTGTTGAGCGGATGTTTCGGCTTTTACCCCTGAATTTTGCTTAATGTCAAATAAAGCACAAGGAAAAATTGAAATTTACAATTGCCCCCTGATTTATTTGTCATTTACATCTAACCATTTATCGAAGGTAAAATAATGGGGAATTTGGCCCAATAGCTTAACTTAACAATGTATTTAGTTAAATGGCCTTTGATCAATAATAAAAAAAATTAAAAAAATGCAAAATATTTTAATTGGTAAAATGTCAAAATTCTCCTTTAACTTTTCTTATTTCATCCCTCCATTTCTCCTCCAAATTCACCTTAAACTCCTAATTTTTTTTTTAAATAACATCTTCTTCTTCCCGTTTTCATCTTTTTCAATTTTTGATCCTCAAAATTATAACAACATATTTTCTTCTCTTCAATCACCATTCTTGCTACCATAAAATTATGTTCTTTGTTATATTTCTTCACTTACTTTGGGTATCTTTTGAGTGAAGAAATATGCTCTTAGAAATCGCATCTATGTTGTATTTTTATTATTAAACAATATTTAGTTGGTATTGTTTTGGTATTTAGTGTGTTTTTTGTGCTATATGCAACCATTAAATGTAATAGCACTTCAACTACTACACGAAATACAGAACACCACTCCAGTCGTCATCTGTAAAGTAAAACGATACACAATCGTTATCTGCTGTAGTTTGATTTTTTCAATAAAATGACCTCTAATAATAGATTCGCTAATGTATATAATATAAAAAATTGACTAGTCAAAAGGAACGATTGAAATGACATATTTTATATTATTGAGACGATAAAAGCACAAGTCATCACACTTATATGTGTCGATTAAATTAATGAACATATCTATCAACTTTTGCACGTGTCATGTACATATTACAATATAAATAAGTTTTACTTATTATTTTTTGGGAACAAACGGACCATAACTGTTTATACTCGTATTTATGCACGTAACAGCACAAGTGTCATCTTCATGTCCAGGAACGACACTTGTGTCGTTCTGAAAGTTTCATCTATATCCAATTTTTTCAACAAAACAATATTCAATAATGAACTTTCTAACGTATGTTACTAACATGAAAATGTTTATACTTCGTTAGGGGGTCCAATGTTTGAAATCATTGTGTTGGAATAAAATCAAACTATAGGAGAAATCAATAGAACGGCACAAAAGCCGTTACTGAAATGAAACGACCATTCCATGTCCTATCTTTAAATATGAGTTGAGAAATATGCTCATTAATTGTCAGTCTAGCCTCCCAATGATGGCACAATTGCTGTTATGATTGTAAATTTACTTATCCATGATATCGACACTTGTGCCGCCACTAAGGTGAGAATGTCTATAAGAACTTTACAGCTGTCACTATGCTTATAAATATACTTGTCTATAAAAATAGCACTTGTGTCATTGCTGAGATGAAAAGTCTATGAGAACGGTATTAGCGCCATTACTAGAATTAAAAGTTCTAAGAGAACGATATAAGTGATGTTGCCAAAATATAAACTTCTATTTTTACTTTAAGGACAACACAACTTAAAGTGTTCAATTCTAAAGGTCGTACCTTTGGAAACAAACGAAAATAAAGGAAAAATCAATAGAATAACTCAAGTGTCGTTACTGATAAATAAAACGGCACTTGTATCATTCTATCAATAATTACGAGTTTAAGCAGTCACAACCGTCCTTGAGTCAAGAAATAACTTAAACTCAATTAAGTTGCAAGGTGGACATAACATTTTAAAAAAATTAAGAGATATGCTCATTACTTTTATTTTGTTGAAAACGATAGAATTACATGTACTTTCAACAACTTTATATCAAATAATTTTACATCATTTCAATCATTTTTTGTCACGTGATTTATTTTTCTCACATACTTTACAGATCCAGTGTTTGAGGATGAAAGGTCATTGAGAACGACACTTGTGTTGTTATTAAAATGAAAAGTTCTAAAAGAACCGAACAAGTGCCGCTTAGAGGATGAAAATGTCATTAAGAACGGCACTTCTGTCATTACTGAAATGAAAAGTTTTAAAAAAACGACACAAGTGCCGTTATCGAAATATAATTTCTTCATGAGAACAGCACTTGTGCTGTTACTTAAAGAAAGTTACACTTGTGTCGTTCTATCTATAAACAAGAGTATAGATAACCTTGAAACTCATTTCAACTGCAAGATGGATATGTCGTTTACAAAAATTAAGAAATGTTCTCATTAATTATATTTTCTAAGAATCAATACAATGACTTATGATTTCACCAACTCGACATCGTATAACTTACGTCAATTCAACCGTTCTTTGTTAGGTGATCAACATTTCTAACTTTGTTACATGATCAACATTTCTAACTTACTTAACTTGGGGGATCCATATTTAAAGTCGTTACGTTGGAAAAGAAGCAAAATTTGAGAAATCAACATAACGACACGAGAGCTGTTAAACGACACTTGTGTCATTCTATCTATAAACATGAGTGTACATAGTCACGACCCATCCAAGCCCCGGGAATCAATAAGTTGAACTCATTTCAATTGCAATATGTACATTCTGTTTACAAAAGTTGAGAGAGTGCTCATTAATTATATTTCTAACGAATCAATGCAATGACTTGTGATTTCACCAACTCAATGTTGTTTGTCACGTGATCAATCTTTCTAACTTTCTTAAGTTATGAGATTTATGTTTGAGGTCGCAGCGCTAAAAAAGAAGCAAAATATTTGAAAAACCAGCATAATGACGAAAGAGCTGTTAAACGACACTTGTATCGTTCTATCTATAAATATAAGTATACATAGCCACGACCTATCATATCCTCGATAATCGATGATTTGAGCTCATTTCAAGTGCAAGATGGACACGCCGTATACAAAGTTTGAGAGATGTCCTCATTAATTATATTTTTTAACAAATGTAGATAACGACTTGTGATTTCTCCAACTCTATATCGTATAATCTATGCGAATTTTACCGTTATTTGTCACATTGTCAACATTTCTGACTTTTTTAAGTTAGGGGGTCCAATACTTGAGGTCGTTGTAGTGAAAAAGATGCAAAATATCGAAAAAATCATCGAAACAGTACAAGTGCCGTTAAACGTCACTTGTGTCGTTCTGCCTTTAAACACTAATATAAGTCGCCACGACCCGTCCTATCCTCGATAATCGATGATTTGAGCTCATTTCAGTTGCAAGATGGACACGTCCTGTACAAAGTTTGAGAGATGTGCTCATTAACTATATTTTCTAATGAAGGTAGATAACGACTTGTGATTTCTTCAACTCTATATCGTATAATTTATGTGAATTCTACCGTTATTTGTCACATGGTCAATATTTCTGACTTTCCTAAGTTAGAGGGTCCTAAACTTGAGGTCGTTTTAAAACGTCGCTTGTGTCGTTCTGTCTTTAAATATTGGTATGAGCCACCACGACCCGTCTGATCCCCAATAATCGATGATTTGAACTCATTTAAGTTGTAAGATGGACACATTGTGTACAAAGTTTGAGAGATGTGCTCACTAATTATATTTTCTAACGAATGTAGATAATGCCTTGTAATTTCTCCACTCTATATCGTATAATCTATGTGAATTCCATTGTTATTTGTCACATGATCAACATTTCTGATTTTTTTAAGTTAGGGGGTTCAATGCTTGAGGTCATTGTGATGGAAAAGATGTAAAATATTGGAAAAATCATCAAAACGGCAAAAGTGCTGTTAAATATCACTTGTGTCGTTCTGTTTATAAACATGAGTATACGTAGCCACGACCCATCTATACCTCAAGAACCAATAAGTTGAACTAATTTCAGTTGAAAGATGGGCATGTTGTTTACAAAAATTGAGAGATGTGCTCATAAATTATATTTTCTAACTATTCAATATAATGGCTTATGATTTCACCAACTCAATATTGTATAATCTATGTTAAATTTCAATCATTTTTTGTCACGTGATCAATCTTTCCGACTTTCTTAAGTTAGGGGATCCAAAGTTTTGAGGTTGTTGCATTAGAAAATAAGGAAAATATTTGAGAAATCAACAGAACGATACAAGAGCCATTAGACGACGCTTCTGCCGTTCTGTCTATAAACACAAGTATATGCTGCCACGACCCATCCATGCCTCAAGAACCAATAAATTGAACTCATTTAAGTTAAAAGATGGGCATTCCATTTAAAAAAGCTGTGAGATCTGTTCATTAATTATATTTTCTAACAAATCAATACAATGACTTGCGATTTCGCCAACTCGATATCGTATAACCTATGTCAATTCAACCGATCTTTTGTCACGTAATCAACCTTTCTGACTTTTTTAAGTTAGAAGATCCAAGGTTTGAGGTCGTTGTGTTGGAAAATAAGCAAAATATTTGAGAAATCAACAGAACGAAATCATAGCCGTTAAACGACACTTGTATCATTCTGTCAATAAACACAAGTATACGCAGCCACGACCCATCCATTCCTCGAGAACCAATAAATTGAACTCATTTAAATTGAAAGATGGACGTTCCGTTTACAAAATTTGTGAGATGTGCTTATTAATTATATTTTCTAACGAATTAATACAATGATTTATGATATCACCACCTCGATATCATATAATCTATGTTAAATCAACCATTTTATAATGTAGTCAACCTTTCTATCTTTTTTAAGTTAGAGGATCCAGTGTTTGAGGTCATTATGTTAGAAAATAAGCAAATTATTAGAAAAATCAACATAATGACATAAGAGTCATTAAACGACACTTGTGTTGTTCTATCTATAAGCACTAGTATATGCAGTCATGACACATTTATGCCCTGAGAATCAATAAGTTGAACTCATTTTAGTTATAAGATAGACATGTCGTTTACAAAAGTTGATAGATGTACTAATTAATTATATTTTATAACGAATCATTACAATGATTAGTAATTTCACGAACTCAATATCTTATAGTTTATGTTAATTCAACATTTTTTGTAACGTGATCAATATTTCTGACTTTCTTAATTTAATAGATCCAATGTTTCAGGTTGTTGCATTAGAAAATAAGCAAAATATTGAAGAATTCAATATAACAGCATAAGTGTCGTTACTAATAATGAAACGACACTTGTGTCATTCTGTCTATATACCTGAGTATAAACAACCACATCTCATTCGTGCCCCTCGATAATCGATAAGTTAAATTTATTTAAGTTGCAAGATAGACATGCCTCTAACAAAATTTGAGAGATATATTGTCTATTTATTACTTTAATCGCCTATTTATTATTATGTATATATTGTACTTGTACTTTTCACGAACCCGATAACATATAAGATATATCGTTTTCAATCGTGCCTTGTGACATGATCAACATTTATATGTTAAATACATTAGCTAGTCCATTATTAGAGATCTTTTCATTGAAAAATCAAACTACAGTAGATAAAGACTGTAGTGTCGTTTTCCGTAGCAGAAAACGGTTGGAGTGTCTTTCTACCTATCAGATAATAGTTGGAGCACCATTATTATCCTATAGCTGCAGACAATACAAAAAATAACACCAACTAAAATATTATTCAATAAAAATGTGCAATATATATGAAATTTTTAAATGTGTCTTTCTTCTTTCTTCAAATGTAATGAAATTTTTCAATGTAGATAGTATGCTTATCAAATTCTTGTTCAAACGCTCAAAAGATACTCAAAATAGGTGAAAAATATAATAGATAAGAGAATTTTAGAGTAGTAAGTATGATAGTTGAAGATGAAAAAACACGTAATTGTGATTTGAAAACCTCAACTTGAATTTGAAAATTAATTGGATTGATATGGGTGTTAGAGTCTTTTTCCATGGTGGGGATATTTATGACATTTGACATTGTTTGTTTATTGTATTTCATAATTGGAGGCCATTTGATCAAGAAACATTGAGAGGGGAATAATTAACCACATTGTTTGACCCTAACTAACTCCCCCTTAAGATAACAATCAAATTTATTTTAATTGATTACCTTGTTAGTATTGGATTCTCGATTCAAATCCACTGGTCCACAATCTTTTATCACTTATTAAACGACATCTATTTTCAGGACACTTAACTAAAGCTTATTTGCTCATGTTTTAAACTTAAAAAAAAAAAAATCTAAATAAATGGGATTCATGTCGCCAAATTTCAGTAAAATTACTTGCACTATTTTTATCCCTTGAGTTTATAGTATAATTATATCAAGTATATCTTGATAATCACTTTCATCAAGATATAACTCAAGTAATTTCTCCATACATCACCATCCGTGAGTTCTCAAATATGAGCAAAAAAACTTTAAATATGATCCTGATATAAACGTAATTGCAAAAATAGTGAATATCTCACATTTTGTATATCATTCTCGAATACTTTTTGAATTATATTTTATAGTCTTTTTCCATATTCTATGTAGTACATGTTACTAAGCGAAATTACCAAAAAAGAAAACAAATGTGTGTGTCTGTGAGAGAGAGAGAGAACAAAAAATTAAAATTAATAGAAAAATATTTATGAGGGGCGTCTATTTAAAATAAGTAAACATATTTAAGTTCGTTGGTCATGATTTTTGAAAAGTCTAAAGTTGTTTTTGGATTTGTTCGACTAATTTCATGAAAATATTTATTTTAATTAAGCCCTTGTTTGGCTCCCATTATTTTGATTATAATGGGAGGAATAGTGTGTTTTTGAAAAACGAATAGTTATAAAAAAATGAAAAGTTTTCGATTTACATGTAATATTATTTTATTGAAAATTGCGTGATTGAAATTAGGAGAGAAAAAAATTTAATTTAATTTGATGAGATTTAATTGGGGCCAAACGGAGTCTAAAAGAACTTTTAAAGAAAGTACATTATAACTTCTTGTAAAAGCAATTCTTCTCATGAAACTCTTCTATAGACAGTAAAAGTAAAATTAATACCAAACTTGCTCTCACTATTGGCTCTTCTCTATCCTAGTGTAATGAATTCCAGAGCTAGGGTCTCTAAGTTCAGAATTCTTCTTTAGCCTAATTTGGTACGAATTAAAATCTAAATTCTAATTTTAAATTAAAGTCAACAATTAATTATAACCACATATTTAATGAGATCCACAAATTTCAATTACATATTACATCAATTTTTATCAAAATTTATTAAAAATCTGATTTTGATCTCTACCAAATAGGGGCTTAGTCTCAATTTAATTCATCTTCTACAGAGGTCATATAATGATTATAAGAATGAAGAATATGAAGAAACACAAAATATCATACAGGTGTTACTAGCACCACAAAATATTTGGTAATACAAAGGTGAAATCTTTATTTCATCAATTCAACTTATTGCACTCAATGAAATTGCAAAGTAGCAATTACAAGTAAACTATTAAGTTCAGTTTTAATAAATGTAAATTTTGACCCGTAAACTCTAACTCTCGAGTTAAACGCTAGAACTCAAAAGTTTCATCTCAATTTATCCAATAAATTCTAACAAAATTCATAATCTAAAATCTCCAGTGACGTAGATAAAACAAGAAATTTCAAGTGATACATAGATTATGAGTTTCAAGACTGAATTCTTGATGCATCATCTATCTCTTACCATTCTATTGCAAACTTAAATATTGATATATTATCTATCATTTCCAAATTTACCAAGTAAATAGTAAAAATAAAATAACCTTGAAAATCCAAATCCTTACTATCCCTACACATAAATGTACTGAGAAAGGAGTAATCTCTCCTCATATTAAAAGAGAGAATGTGAGATTTACTGTTCATTTTTGTTACATAGATTTTCACATGAAATTAGTTTGAAACTGGTTTGACAAAAGTAAATTATCAATAACGTTGTAGCATTCTTTTCATACGTTATTTCACCATTTTCACATGCCGTTTCACTATGACGTCACCTCCACTAGAACATTTCTCCATTTTCGCACATTACTTCACTTGATTAAAGGCAATATTATATATTATATAATAAAGAAACAAAATTAAATATAAAGATTATTAAAAAAAATTTGCAGACAAAAATAAAAAATAATGGTATGGAGTGATTTCACTCTGTGCACGAAGTCATGATAATTTTTTTTTAGTTTTATTTATATAGTTATTTTTTTATTAATAAATATTTAATTTAAAAAAATAAATATATCTAAATATCTACTTAAAAAATATTGAAGCTAATTTTTTTATCTATAAATAAGTAGCTTTTACAAATATAATTTTTTATTATTTTTAAATAACTTGAAGTGATTTTTTAATATAAGTAATTTTTTACATTCTAGATGGTGTAATCTTTTTATTAATATTTAATTATATTTAAATATTTATACCTAAAAAATTTTAGGTTAATATTTTTTTACCCTCCTTATAGAATGTGAGGTTTACTGTTCATTTTTGTCATATAGGTTTTCACGTGAAACTGATTTGGCAATAGTAAATTATTCTGTTCAATTACACTATAGCATTTTTTTCACACGTCATTTCATCCATTTCACACGTCATTTTATTGCAACGTCACATCCACTGTAGTATTTATCTATTTTCACATATTACTTCACTTGAAGAAAGTCAATACTATATTATATATATGATAAAGAAACGAAACTAAATATAAAGATTATTAAAAAAAGGAATTGCAGGCAAAAATAAAATAAATATTATTATAAAGTTTTTAAATTAAACTCCTTATCTTTTAAAATTAAAAATAAATATTATTTAATTCAAATCAACGATTGTCGTTCTATCATAAAGAATGTATAAAGATTATTTTATTAAACCAAATTAAACAAATAAAATAAAAGAAAGTTACAAAAAATAAATAAATACTATGTAATTAATTAAAATTGAAAAAATTAAATTTTACCATAAAAGAATTGTAAAGAATTTTATATTGTGTGAACAAAGTTATCCCTCCTTCAAAGGAGGGGACAAAAAAAAATCTCATTTTTACCTTTCAAAAGGAGAGTTCCCTCCTAACTCCCCGCAAGACTCCATCTCATGAAGAGAGCCTCTCCAATGGGGGGAATTTTTTTTTTTAATTTTGTAATTTTTTTGTAATTTGTTTTGTTGAGATTATATATTATTTTTTCTATTTAAAATTTTTATGAATTTTTTCTCTTTATTTATAATTGAACTTAATTTTTTCAATTATTTTTTCTCTCAATAAAAGGAGGATTTTTTCCTATTTAAAATTTTTTAATATTAATTTATTCTATTAATTTTTTTTTCAATTGGTGGAGGTGGAAATTATTGATTTTTTTTGCACAAAGTTGGATGGTTCATCTTTGTCATATGCGTTTTCACATTCAACTGGTTTGGAATGAGTTTGGTCAAAGTGATTTGTTTTTTTTATTATATTATCCCTCCTTATCTTACTATTTATTTTTGTCACATTGATTTTCATATTGAACAGGTTTGAAACTGGTTTGGTCCTTTGAATCTGACACACAATACTCTTTCTCTATTTTCTCACACTATCAATTATCAACCATATCCTATAATTTTATTACTAGTAATTTTTTAAAATAATATTTTGTCACACTGTAGCTTTTTTTAATTGGTGAAGCAGAAATGACGTCATTTTCTATTTTACATGCTTTGAATCTGACACATAGTACTATTTCTTCATTTTCTCACGCTATCAACTATCGACCATATCCTATAATCTTATTAGTAATAATATTTTTTAAATAATTTATTATATAATAGTTATTCTTTATTTATTCTTTATTTCTAAAATGTAAAAAGTTACTTATAACTAAAAAGACCACTTCAAGTTATTTAAAAGTAAAATGAGCTTATAATTATAAAAATTACCTAAAAGTAAAAAAAATATTAACTTAAATTTTTTTAAGTATAAATATTTAGATATATTTAGTTTTTTAAATTAAATATTAATAAAAATATTACACTATCTAGAATGTAAAAAATTACTTATGAGTAAAAAAACACTTCAAGTTATTTAAAAGTAATAAAAAAACTTACAATTGTAAAAGTTATTTAAAGGTAAAAAAATATTAATCCCTCATTCTCTTATAATTGTAAAAGCTACTTATAAGTAAAAAATATTAACTTAAATTTTTTTTTAAGTATAAACATTTAGATATATTTAGTTTTTAATTTAAATATTAATAAAAAGATTAAATAATCTATTAAGTTACTTATAAGTAAAAAATCACTTCAAGTTATTTAAAAGCAATAAAAAATCTATAATTGTAAAAGCTATTTATAAATAAAAAAAATATTAGCTTCAACATTTTTAAGTAAATATTTAGATATATTTAACTTTTTAAAATTAAGTATTAACAAAAAAATTACTAATGCATGGAGTACTTTTAGCACTCCGTGAAACACGAATATGTTTTTTTTTTAATTATAGTAATTTTTTTGTTAATACTTAATTTTAAAAAGTTAAATATATCTAAATATTTACTTAAAAATGTTGAAGTTAATATTTTTTTTTATTTATAAGTAGCTTTTACAATTATATGTTTTTTTATTACTTTTAAATGACTTGAAATGATTTTTCTACTTATAAGTAATTTTTTACATTTTAGATAGTGTAATCTTTTTATTAATTTTTAATTTAAAAAACTAAATATATCTAAATATTTATACTTAAAAAATTTTAAGTTAATATTTTTTTTACTTATAAGTAGCTTTTGTAACTATAAATGAAGGAGAGATTAATATATTTTTTTACCTATAAGTAGATTTTACAATTATAAGTTATTATTATTATTATTTTTAAATAACTTGATGTGCTTTAACTTTTTACATTCTAGATATTGTAATCTTTTTATTAATATTTAATTTAAAAATTCTTAAAAGATGGGGTTGGGATCACTATTCATTCTTGTCACTTAAGTTTTCACACTTGCTTGGTTTATACTATTCATTAACTGGTTCACAAAATGTCTCTTAAAAGTGGGTTTTGCTCTCCCTTGCTTTCATTTCTCCATGCCAAAGAAAACCCCACCACATTGATTCTCAAAATCTGAGATCTTGAAACTCAAAGGGTCGGAGGAGAAATTTTGAGAAGGAAACTGCAGTATAAAGTGTATAAAGTGACAAGAGTCACAAGACAATCTAATCAAAGACGAGTCAACAACTTCTTCTACGGGAGTTTCTTAGTTTATTATTTTATCTTTTTTCTTCAACTTTTTCTGTAACCCTTTTTTTATTTGTAATTTTTTCTTTTTGTTGGGTGAGAGCATACTACAAATTCTATAAAGAATTCAAATCCCCAACCAAAATGGTTTTAATTACAGTAAAAAAAAGAAATAGAACCCCAAAAAATGAAAATGATTGTATTAGAGAAGAACAACATGATAGCGTCATTGGTAAATCAGGTTTGTGGTAGGTTTGTTGTCGGAGCTGCTGGGGAGATAATATAGAGATTGGAGGTAAGTGAGGAACAATGGCCATAGCGCAAAAACGTGGTTACATGCAGGCGCGTTTGCAAAAAGTGGAGGACGGTTACAAAAGACGTGGTCGGACGTTTCAATTAATCCACGGGCTGCTAAAATCACTTTCCCTTCTTTCCTTAAAAAAGTTGAATCTTAGTGTTTATGGTCTATTTTGAAGTACTTATGTTTCGAGTTAGTGAGTTGGGAATTTGGTGGATTTTGATATTAACGATCTAAGTTTGGTTTTGGAATTGTTGTTCATTTAATAACTATGTAGACTTATGGCATTCGAATTGGAATAGAAATGACCTTTTCCAAATTTGAAATGGTTGTTTATGAATGAAAATTGTCATGTTGCCAATGGCTTTTGAGAAATAGCTGTAATTCATTAGTGATTTTCCATTGAACCAATTTTAGTCCATTTTATTTAATTGATGGTTTTACCTTGCGTAATTTCATTAGGCTTAGGCTAAGTTTCTTGGAATAAAATGATGCATATGCTTGTACATGCCAATAACATTCATTTCGAAATATTAAGTTGCAAAAATTGCTGGACTATTCTGCAGTAATTGATTAACTGAAAGCATTGGATATGCGATTTAGGTAAAAAAAGATTTGGTGGTTATTGATTTTTTTTAAATTTTCTATGTTTTTTGCATTCTGCGTGTTTCATTATTGTTTAAAAATGCGTGATATCTTTAAACCTTATCTATGCTGAACTAAGAACTTTAGAAATTATGCTGGTTGATGCTCCAACTTTTACTTTCTTTTATTTTGCAGCCAGGGCCTCGGGAGTATCCATATCAGTGACTTTTAAATCGTGACCAGAAGAATACAATATTTTACCTCTGTCTTGCTCTTTCACCATGTAAGTTAACCTTTGTTGGAAGTTTCTAAGATAACTTATAATTTGAAATTTGTTTGTGTACCAAATGATATTTAATCATTTTCTAGCTGGTGAATTGACTAAGTAAAACCTTGAAATTAATATCTATAGTTAGGAGGATCGTTAAAAATATGATGGGTTATTAGTCTTAATATCTCGTGAGTAGAAACATCATGTTTGATGTTTGCTAAGTATCTTGATTTGGTCCGTTAATTTTTCTTCGTTTCTTGCGCTGCAATGATTATTTTAAATGCCATAAAGCAAATCTTAGTGATTATTTCAAATGCCATGACAAATATTTATGTTACTATTTCAAATATTGTAGCCCAACTTTTTAAGAGTCTTTTATACTTTTTTTTAAAACATATCTCATTAACTTTTGTCTTGTAGCTTCGATGTACGGCTAGCATTTGAAACTGGAGCCTTTTTTTCTAGAGAAAAAGTCGATGTGAAAGAAAGAATTGAATTCCATACTATAAATGCTCATAGTTTGATGTTTATACATTTGATTTCTGAATAGTTAAACAATTACATACTATTAATTCTAATGCAAATGATGAAGGCGACATACTATAACCCAACATATTTAACACACTAACATTACGCTGAAAATACATTGCACAGGCAAAGACTAGTTAAGTTACAAAAGAGGAACCAGATTGTAAATATGACATCTAATTCTACAAATACAACGAAAAATATTAAATAAATTAAAAAAAACCTCCTTTTTTTTTCCCTCTTCTTTTACCACCTCTTTTTCTTCTTTCTTGGGCTCCCCTATGGTGGCACCAAGGCAACTGCAGAATTTATTAGTCACAAAGACAAAAAAATGTGAATCGCAATTGCAAATTTAGTCTCAAATACATATTTTATAGGTCACAATTTATTCATTGGTCATAAATTATCAAATTAATTGGACAACGTCATCAAAGTTGCACTATCAAATCGATTGAAATTGTCGAAGCTTATTTTTCAGTAATTAATTCCTCTTGATATATAATTAATAATTCTCCTAAGTTATTCGTTAAATAATTATAAATGACTCGTCTGATCAATTAGTCACTTTTAATTATTTAGTACCACAATTAAGAGTTTAACAATCTCATTGTTAAACTATTGGGCTCAAATTAAATTGTTCATTAGAAAAATAATTGTGGCAACGATCGATTCTATAAATTAAGTGACAGATTCCATGTTATGAAATCATGCTCATCAATTAGTTCTAATTCCTAAAGTAATCTCGCTCTTTATTGCCTCAACTCCAATTAATAATTAATGTTCATAACCTGTTTAGGATTCAATTCTATATGATCAATGTCCAATAATATATATTATTATTTCATTATACAATCAAGATAAATTTTGATAAAGATAATACGACCTTATCAAAATAAAGTGTTCGACTTTATTTACTAGTCACAAACAATTAATTTTGATCAAAATTATAAAATTATTTGCTCAAACATTGAACGCATTTATAAAAATCTTCCAGTAACACAAACCGATATTTATATGTTTAAAACATAAAGTCAAAATATACATTTGGACATAGATCCCGACGATATTTTAGTTTATCTAACAATGTTACTTTTAAGTTACGAATAAATGTTACTTTTAAGTTACGAACTTCCTAGCAAACGTGGGCTGTCAATTTGAGATTACACATTGTGAATTAGGGTTTATATTGAAAAGAACTCAATTTAAAGGACAGACATTGTGATTTAAAAGGGCCTAGTACAAGTTCTTGAAGGTTATGATAACATGAAAAAAGTTTCAAAATTGAAATTTTAAAATTGTTCGAAGTGTTGATCCCTTCTCAAAAAGGTGTCAACATTTTACGCTAAAATTAAGTCATGTTTAGTATAGATTTTTCAAAATTTATTATTTGACGAATTTATTTTCAAAAGTGTTGGTACAGATCAATACACATACGCATACATAGATATATAACAGATCCATTACATACATTAAAAACAATACAGATCAATAAACATACTTATACGGATATAGTACATTTATAATGTATATTCAAAATACGAGATAGATTAACCACAAATAACATATAGTAAGGGATTTTATCTAGTGTGGGCACAATTTTAGGTATAGGGTATAGTGCTTTTTTTTTTTTTTTTGCTCTATGAACGAATAGAGCTTCATGTGATCTTGAGATATTTTGGTGCATAAGGAAACGTGAGATTTTGAACAGTTACAAAGAGATTTTTAAATTACAAAACTACTATGACTTTAATTTAATATTCATATAAAGATGGAAATGATTTTTCCAAAAAGTTTTAAGATTCGATATTGTGATTAAAATGGGGAAAGATATAATGTTATTAATCCAAATATGAGCTCTGATCGTGGAGATGTGAGGATTTGAGTGGAATGAGCCCCCACTTGATCATTTAAAATTAAAAATGGCATTTTGGTCCAACTAGTGCACTGTTTGCTTCCAATGTAATAATATATCTATATACATCTACAAATATATTGAATTTAAAAGGGGTATATTAATTGGGACTTTTGAAGATTTTGATGAACTTTTTTTTTAAGTGATGACTTCTATATATTTAATGGAAGTCTACCGTAGATTTCTATGAACTTTCATTTTAAAATTTTTATAGACTTTTGTGGAATTCAAAAGACTTTTGAAAACTTTCATTTGAAATAGAATTCACGTGAATCTTATACAATGGTATAAATTTTTTACATATGAGGTGTTGGTTCTGACAATTTCTCTTGTTCTTCCACTTCTTCTTTCTATTTAATAAAAAAATTAAAGGAATAAAAATTTAAGACCTTAATTAAATAAATAATAATCAAAATTATATATATAGAAAAGAGAGATAAATAATAAGAGAGTGAGAAAGATAAATGGAAATAAATATAATCAATAGATTAAAACAAATTTTAATCAAGCTTTTAATGTTCGTGGAAGGAAAAATGAAAGAACGATTTGAATTTTTTTTTTTTTTTGTCTCCCAAAATCTCGTTATTAATGATGACAAATTTTGAGATTTTATTTGAATACTTTCTACTTAAAAGTTAGTAGTCCAAAGACATGTATAAAAGTTTCTAGAAGTCGTTCAAATTTGAATACCCCAAGACTTATAGATACTTCTAAAAGTTTTAATTGAATACACCGTGACTTTTAGAGACTTCTTAAAAATCTATAAGAGTCTTAATTGAATACATTACTACTTTTAGAGAGCTTCAAAATATCTACATTGATTACCACTAAAATTTTTAAATCCTAAAAAATTATTAAAAATCTCAAATGAATAGCGCCCAAAACCAAACAAAATAGAATTTTATTTAAGAAATAAACTTGTGCAATTTTTATCTCAATTATGTAAATAAACTCTCAGGAGTGCAAAGAACTCAATTATCTCCACTCCCTATCTTTTATGCACTTGTGCACTCTTTCTCTCTTACTTTTTGCACATACACATATATATATGTGTGTGCATCTCTCTCTATCTCTTTGCTCATTCTCATTTCCTACAATATATAAAAGAGCAAAATTTGTTACTATTCATGAGGCATCATCTTTGTGTTATGTTGATGATGTCATATGTACTAATTTTACCTCTTTATTTTTTCCCTCATGAGGCACTACGTAGTTTGTTCAAGTAAAAAGTTTCACTAATCACTAAACTTTACAAACTATCACGTTTAGGTCACTATACTTTATTATACTGCTGAGTCGTCACTAAATTTACGAAAAGTTTACTCCATCTGTTACTCTCCAAATTATCGTCTTCGGCTCATCTGATGTGGCTTGACAGAATCTGAGTTAGCAGTTGACGGCGTCAATATCTTGCCACGCAAAGAAGTTTTATAGTGAAAAAACATGATTTCATCGTATGAAATGAGAACAATTCCAACCAATTCATTCCCAACAGCAATCGAAGAACCCTAGAACTTGAGATTTCCCAATTACTTTTTTCCCATTTGTCGTAAGAACCATAGAATTCGATTTTGCCCGAATCAAAATTCGATGGAAGGCTAGAACCCAAAGAATCAACCTTGCATTTATCCCCAATTAGTTCGATTTGCGAATGAGAAAATTGAGGTGTTTGCACATTTATATCTAGGTTTACCTTATTTGAAACTATGGTAGGGAAGAATAGAGGCATTTGCCATAGTTGTAGGAAACCCAGACCCTATTGTCGAATTGCCTCAACAAAGAAACAATGCTCAAAATGTGGTGGGGCTTTGAGAAATGTATGGAGCTATAGAAAACGAGTTCAAATATTAGACCCTTTTTTTATTGTTGTACTATAAATTGTGGCCATTTCAAGTGAAAAAAGAAGGTGAGTCCAATAGTTATTCGAGTGGTGATTATTTGGGTAAGCATCAGATTGAAGATCTTCGTGCATATTCAAGCATTCTGCTCAAATTACAAAAGAAATGTCCTCAAGATAACCGTTAACATCACTATCAATTTGGGAAAATAGGTAACAGATGATAATGTGAAAGGAAAGGAAAATTTATGTGAAGTTCGCACAATGTGACTCAGGAAATGACTTCTATTGTAGTAGTTGCCTCGATTTTCTGTATTTGACATTACGTTATTATCATAGTTTATGTTTGTTGTATGTTGATGTTGATTTTGGTAGTTCCCAACATTTGTATTCAAGCTACTAGACTTCATGGTAGTGTTAGGAGTAATATGTATTATTTGTTGTTGATGTATGACTTCTTTTTCGTTCGCAAACATGTAACGTGTTAACTTATATTGCATAGTGCATAAAGATCACAAATGTTGTTGACAAATGTAGACATTATAAACTAATACCACATTACTGGACACAGAATTTATAGCAGCAATTACATAGTAATGGAACACGATACGACACCAGTAATATGCGTTTAAAATAAATCCTTTCGGGCACAAAATTACAATTTGTTATTACAAAACAAAAAGTGGGGGCTATTTTCCGTAAAAACAAGTAGTTTTCATGTCATTTGTTGTCCTAATTTGACAAAAAAATTGCAAACGTCGTCCTAGCTTCACACTTCCCCTACCATAGCAACACCTTGTGGCATCATTTTTTTACAGCTAGGCCAGATCCATAACTCGCTCAGCGTGTTTCTGTGCTGACCATGGTCGTAGGCATGAACCGCATGGGTTGTTCTTCAATAGAGACCAATGACGTCGAAGATCCCTTTTCTCTAAAGGCAATCATTTTACCCTATAAAGCAACACAAACATTGATGTGACACAGGAGTTCAAACCTGAGCATGTGTAAGCTAAATACGTACGTAATTTGATTGAACTAGCTCAATTTCAGCGTCAACCCAGTCCTATCATTGATATTAATCCAAGTTAGAATAAACAAATGTTTTAGAATTCGATTCACCATGTCAATAAAAACTGATGAAAACTTACATCAACTGGGGCATATCTCTCAAATGATATCGTTTGATATGTCCTTTCAATCTACACTGTGAGCACGTCATTGTTACTTGTCCCTTTTCTTGACATACGCCTTCCCTTTAGCATGCACAATTATTACTTCTGATTGTTTTATTCTTTTGTTTGCCTATTTCTCTTTTGGGCATCGTCCACTTAGGTTCAATGGTTGGATGTGCATCAACATCTGGCCATAACATTCTCCCATTCATTGGGTTCATGATATTATTGTAACATCTCATATATGTGTCGATAGTGTAACAATTGTCAACATAATTTTCAGTAGAATTCCTGCAATCTCGTATAATAACAACAACGTGCATACAAGGTATTCCCGTAAAATCCCATTTCCTGCATGCACATGTGCGTTCTTCGAGATCAACAACAAATGTCCCCGAACTACAATCAACTTACCATCTTGGACCATCCGACGGGTGCAAGGTACATTCCCTAGACATCTCAGCACTCTGGTAAAGTTTTTTTCACAATCTTTGGACATAGACGACCTTCGCCTCTCCCCATCTTCTTTCTTCTCTTCTGTATCCTTGTCATAAAACTCATTTAAATTGATGTTAGCATATTCAAAACCAATTTCTCTCTATCTTGTAGCAGTGTTTGTTAAAAACTTCGCATTTATTGTTCAATACAATGTCGCGCTTCGAATGAGTTGAAAAGTGTGATTGACTCCATTCTTGGGGTGCCTTTTTATCAACCAATCATGTGCAGCTTTACTTCACAAACTTTTGCATCCAATGTTTGAACTTTGCTACGGTTGTTAGAAAGTCCTTTAGAATTTTGTTCTTATGTCCTGACTTAAAGAAGTTTGCGTACATAGGTCTCACATAAAAGCGATGCTTTATGACTCAGGAATAGCTCGTCGTATACATTTTGAAGTCCCTTCTGCCTATCCGTCATCAATGTCCACCCACTCCCATGACCCATCCTAATGTCCTGTCCCAGATAATTAAGAAACCATATCCAGGATTATGTGTTTTTTTTTTCCAACAACTGTATATGCCACGGGGTAGCTATAGTCATTTACGTTGTGTCCTACTACTAATAACATAATCCCTCGAAACAACCTCTCAATAGTACCCGTTAACGCCAATCACTTTCCTGCAACAACTAGTAAAATCGACTTTACAAGCACTAAAACATATGTAGATCCCTTGGAAAACTTGATCGTTCAGTGCTATCATCACAGTTAACCTGGGATTCGTCGGAAGTACCTCTGCAGCATATCTTTGCAAAAGTCTGAATTGTTTTGCAATGGTTTCGAACAATAATAATTTCGCATATCGTCTCATCGTGCAGGCTACATGTCTACTAATTTCTGTTTTAAGAAATAATTTTTCAAAATGACAAACTAAAAATTGTTTTTGAAACTTTGAATAGACACTCAAAACAGAAAACTAAAAATGAATTCAAAATTCAAAACTGAAAATTGAAACATAAACCAAACAAATCCTTAGTTTGTGGTCGGTTGATCAGATGTTTCGAGTTATTGAGATAAGTGTTGATTTTGCTAAATGTGGAACCCAGGTAGTAACCTACACTAGAGATTGATCTTAATTACTCGTCCTAGGAAAAGTCATTGCACTAGTCATGGCCATAGGACATCATCAATATTTAGGAGATTATCTACTTGGGAAAAAGTATGCATATAGTGTTGAGTGAAAACTACATTAGAAAACCAAACTAAAGATCTCAAAAATAGAAGAATGGACAAAATGAAAAAAGGAAAAAGAAAAAGTTTGTTGAGGTAGTGACAAAATAACTATAAATATTGTCTCTATCCAGCATGATCGAATATATCAAAAGAATAAAATAGATGTTGTGTTGAAAGTTAATTACTCTTTACTAAAATATTTACGTGTCAACCTTGAAAATTTTAATCCGATATTTAGATTTTTAGTCAGATTTATTAGCCCAGGGAAAGCTTGGAGGTTGTGAAACTCAAATCCAGGGAAAATAATCACATATCAATATAAATGTTCAAACAAGGGTAAAATGTGACTTGGCGTGGGGGTGAAGTTTCAAGCTTTACGAGCTTAAGTGGGCCCCAGGCGAGGCATAGGCCTAAAAAAGTGTTTTCTTATTTTTAATATTATTATAAATTTTTAAACATTTTAAATATCATTTAATTATTAAAATGATACTTATCAATCATCTAGAATAATAAAATAATATATTTACTTAATAATTCATACCATTAGTCAATTATACAATTTTCTAATTTTCAAAATGTAGAAATTAAAATATTTTTCATAGCTTCAATTTTCAACTATACAAGTTCTATTTAATAGATGTATATGAACTTTATACATGCTTTTTGAGTTTGTAACAAAATAACGAGTCTAAAGATCATAATTACACAATATAGATAGCATCATAGCTTAAATCTTATTTAACTATTCATTTTTAACTTTTGTACAAAAAAATCTTTTAAAAATGTGAAATTAAAGTCAAATGAAAAGTTTTTTTTAAAAATTAAAAAATTAATAAGCTAAAATCAGATAAAAGTCTTTTTAAAAAAGGAAAAAAAAAGTAAAATGAAAAAAAAACTAATAAAGTGCACCTAGGTAAGACGAAAGAGAGGAAGGAAAAACTCAACCATATGAGAGTTGGAAAAAAAGGTCTAAGCATGAAGCGAGGTGTTTTGCCCAAACTTCAAGTCTAGGCTGAGCCTATGCGAGCTTTTTAGAATACTAATCACTATAGCTACTTTTATTGGTGGAACCCAATCAAACTTGAGCGAGAAATGGCTGAGTGTTGTAGAATCAACACTTTAATAAATGTGACTAGCGAGCTTTTAAGTAAACTGATCAATATAACTACTTTTATTTGTGGAATCCAATCAAACTTGAGCAAGAAAGGACCAAGTGTTGTAGAATCAACCTTTTAATAAATATCCTAAGTTAGTAATTGGAAAACGAGTTTGGAGAAATGAATTTTCGAGAGAGAAATGATATATTTGACCATCTACATGTTTATGTAGTTAAAGTGACTACGCGCACACACATTGATAAAATATTAAATAAGTAAAAACTTTCATTAATTGTGTTCATTTTATGTTGGTCTAACAATTTCAATACTGTAGTCGAATGTGGCAAGCTACTTAATGTATTTATCTTTAATTTTGTTATCTTATGTAAGTAGATAATCTTGCTCGAGGTGAACAAGAGCTTAAGTTTTAGGGCATTTGATAAGTATAATTATACACTTATCTCCAAACTTGATTAATTATGATTAATTGAGCATATATCTACCTAATTTAGGGCAAATAAAATTGTAGAAAAATCTTCAATGTGAGAAAAGGAATTTTGAACTTAATTGGAATTTATTCGAAGCAATTAATTATCAACGAGATTGCATGTGATCAGTATGATGAATTAAGAGAGCAATTTGATGAAAGTCACAAGTTTGGGATGCTAAATACAACATTGGGAGTGTTTAAAAATTAATTACAAACTTTAGTAACTTGCATCTAATCAATTAAGAATCAATTGTGGATGATGAGGATCAAACTACAAAAATGCTTCAAGATGAATGACCCATATTACAAATAAAGGGAGTATGACTTGAGCTTAACGGAAGAGGAATTCAGAACTAATGTGAAATGGAAGGAAAGGGCAAACCCTTTGATCGCAAGGGCCCTGTGAGATCGTAACTAAGGCACATCCATCACCTGCAGGTTGAAAGCTTGGCTTGGATTCAATTGGCGTGAAAATGTTATTTTAAGCCTAATTAGAATTTATTTGAAGCAACCGATGATCAATTGGATTCCATTTGATCAATATGAAGAATTAAGAGAGAAGTAGAAGAATTTACAAGCTTCGTGAGCTAAATTCAACAATGAAAAAGTTCAGAACTTAATTGCAGACTTTTGAAATTTATATTATATCAATTACAAATCAATTGTGGATGATGATGATCAAATTATAAAAGTTTCAAGATGAAAGATCCATGTGATAAATAAAGGAGGGCGAATTAAAACTGAACTAAAGAGTAATTTAGGGACCAAATTAAAAAAAAAAAAGAATAGAAGGGAAAACCCTATGATCACAACTGTGCAATCATAACTAAGGCATAACTATCACCTGCAAGTTCAAAGCTTGCCTTGTACGATTGTAGGTTTTCATACCGACATACAATATTTTATTTCCTATTTTGATTCAACATCTTCTTGGAAATCATGTAGGATCGAATTTTGACCTAATTTTTAAGGCTACATATACAACCGTCATCTGCAATAAAGGGGAAGCTAGAGAGACTTGGAGGACATAAGATACATTAGTCTTTAAAAAAAGAAAACCTCTAGGAGAAGCCATTGTTAGAAATTGATATATTCTTTACAAGCTTTGAATAAACTTTGATACAAACCTCAAATTGACATCCTTCATACATGTTATGCCCCTAACTAAGCCATTTCGGCACAACAGTTACAACACTCTCCAAAGTGACACGTGTACATCCGAAGTGTTTTTGAAGTGATACCAATTCCTGATGACCTCAACATGGCGACCTGCAAGGTGAAGAGTATATCCAATGAAGCAACCGAAGTGCCCCTAATGTCAAAGCGTTTAAGGATCCAACGCACTCCCTTAATAGATCCCTCCGCCGCCACTGTCAAAAAGATATTTGTCAGGATCTTGATGTGACGTCTCCATGAGTCTAGTTGATATGACATATTGACTTTATGTCAACTTAACTCAAAAGAACTAATTGCCCGCTCACACTAGACGCGGTCGATTGACGTTTATGAGCAGACGCCTCACACCATTAGATGCATACACGTGTTCCACATCCAACAGTGCTCTACATCTATAAATACCCAAGGTTTAGCAAGAGACAGAGGTAATGAAACTCTTATAACTTAGCTCTCCATACTAAGTAATATATATTCTCCTCCCCACTCTCTTGCATAATTTGAGCACTGTTCCGATCACCTAATGCTGACTTGACCGTCGGAGTGTATGCGGCCTCCACCACCACTGCTGGTTCTGTCTTTGTGCTTCTGAAGTGTGTTGTTGTGCGCGAGAAGGATTGCGTTGAGTAGCTATCCGTTGGCCACGTGGAGGGTCCAATTATCGAGGTCAACAAATTGGCGCCGTTTGTGAAAAAGTTTCACATTGTCCACCGAAAAAGCCACTGGCGAACCATCGACTTACCCTGAAAAGGGCACGTTCTTTAAAAAGAACAAGGTCAACCTATAAGGTTCTTAACACCTTTGAAAGGATAACACAAAATGAGTTATAGTAATGAAGATGCAAATTTTGAAGGGCACAAGGATGTTTTTGAAGAAAAGGTAATTAGGACCAATGTCACGCATCGGAGACCCCATCACTGACGTCACCGAGGAAACAGGACCACAACGCTCACTGAAGGAATGACTCAAATAACTGTCGGAATGAGGGACATTGCTGCTAAGAATGTGGCGATGCGTGAATTCTTCATGTAGGCCCGAGGTCATCATAGCTTCCAAATGCCTCAAGGATCATATCTAGCTCAAGAAATTCCTGCGCCTCATGGTCGAGGCCATTCGAGCCTACACCTAGAACACCCCCTTGAAAGAGAAGTGGGTGTGGATGTGACATCCCACATACAAGGAAGCCAACAAGCAGCACCACCACTAGGAGAGAACTTCCCACCAGAATATGAACCCCAAAGGTCTGTTAGTATCTTCGACAGAATAGGGCAGAACCCTAGCAATAGAGTCCACTCCGTACAAAGATCAGTCCGACAAGAGTAGGAGCAAGAACTAGTACCTCTTCCACCAAGAAATAGGCGAGAGAGGAGAAACCTAGTGGATTGGGGTAGTCGAGAAGATGCACCTCCACCTCCACAAAATGCATCAGAAGGAGAAAGCTCTGAAGGGCTATGCTGCTCCTACGAAATTGATGATGATGATGACAACCTTCCCTTCTCCAGAGAAATCTAAAACTTCCCGATGCCTGCAAACTTCATGCCCCTAAAATCCTAAAGTATGAAGGAAAGGAGACCCACAGAAATACTAGACTAAGTACATGACGCAGATGAGCCTCAGAGGAGCCTCACCGACACTGAGATGTAGGGCCTTTCATCTAACCCTGATCGAATCTGCTAAAGTGTGGTACAGCAGATTACCACCCCTGAGCATTAGAAGTTGGCCAGACTTGAAGAAGGCATTTCTAAACCAATACCTTTCACAAAGGGAAGGAGAGGCCCCAGTGCAACGCCTGCAAGACATGAGGCAAGCTCTTGACGAGACGCTGAAAAGCTATCTCCCCAGATTCACCGATGAAATCACGTACTGCGAGCAAGTCACTAATAGGAAGGCCCTTTCAGCCTTGAAACGTGGCCTCAACATGAACACTATGTTCTGGAGGGATGTACGCAGCAAGAATCCCACCACCTATGATGAGCTGGTTGAAATGATGAGGGTGAAAATCGTCAATGAGGAGATGATTGACCACTGGAACCATGCTGCTCAGGGACTTCCCCCCCCACCTCAGATGCAGATGGGTCAACGACCAGCCGCATACATCGTCACCCATCAATGGACCCAGGCTGGTCACACAGTAGCCCCCACATCCGGACAAGCATTGGCTTTAGCCACTCTAAATGCAGTGCCAGTGCTAGCATATGAAAATACTCCTACTGAGGCAGGGCCATCTGGGAAAACAAACAATCGAAAGAAGAAGAAGAAGCGGTCAAACAGGCCCCTAGAAGGGGGTAAGGTTTTGCATCTTTTACAAATTTTACGGACGCAACACCAGCGATTGTAGAGATGCTCCTCGATACTCGAGCCGGAGTAACCCATGCTCCTCGAGAAGGGGTGGATACATCCACAGGTCCACCTCCCCGAATAGTAAAGAGAGGCGATATAGAGACCAATCACCCCAGAGGAGAGAATCCAAGGATAGAGGAGAATCCAAGCATAGGGATCAAGCTCTATCTGGAGGCCAACTTATCAGAGAAATTGATACAATCATTGGAGAACCTCACATCCGGGGCAATACGAGGAATGCCCAGGAGAACTACACAAGGGAAGCAAAGGATCCACCAATGATTACTTACATTGTCAATCAGACCCAAGAGGCCAATAGGATGGCCCCGATTGTTTTCTCTCAAGAAGATGCACAAGGAGTTCACCACCTCCATTGTGATGCGTTTGTGGTAAGAGCCGAAGTGGCTCTAGACAAACTTAAACGCATGCTCGTCGACAATGGCAGCTCGGTGAATATACTGTTCGGATCCACCTTTGATAAAATGCAAATTCAACACAGGTTGATTCCCATGATCGACCCGCTATTTGGATTTATTGGCGACAGCATCGTCCCACGAGGGCGAATTACTCTACCTGTAGAGATGGGGTCAGCCCCCTTAGTGGCCCACCACTTCATGGAGTTTTCAGTGGTGGACCACAGATCAGCTTACCATGGAGTATTGGGCCGACCTGCCTTGAAAGATCTTTGGGCAGTTACATTTATCCATTACTTGTGTATGAAGTTCCAACTGAACATGGGATTACCAAAGTTCGAGGCGACCAAATGGGCTCAAGGGCACGTTACCTCAACTCTTTACAAAAATACAAGCCCCACACTGCTAATGTCATTATAATAGAGGTCGGCAATGCAACCAATAGGGACATAGAGATGCTCGACGTCCCTGAACAAGGGCACACCTTCGAACAGGAGGAAGACGTCGACATGAAAGAGGCCCTTGAAGAAAGGCATCCTCTTGATGAGTTGGACCCTCGAATTATCGAGTCCGAACTAAATGAGAATCCAATGGAAGAATTGAAAACTTTCCCCATCAACTATAAAGACCCCACTTAGGTCTTGCGAATTGGGAAAGCACTATCCTCGAAGTGAAAGAAGAAGTGATGAACTTCCTAAAAAGGAATCTGGATGTCTTCGCCTGGAAGCATGAAGACATGGTTAAAATAGACCTAAGGATCAGTTGCCACCACTTTAACATCGACTCCTCCTGCGCCCCACATCAGCAGAAAAGACGAGCCCTCAATTCAGAGCGATATGAGGCTCTCAAAGAAGAAGTCGACAAACTCAATCGCAGCAGCTTCATCAGAGAAGCTATCTATCCGAAGTGGATATCCAACCCGGTCCTCGCAAAGAAACCTAGCGAGAAATGGAGGGTGTGTGTAGACTTCACGAATTTGAACAAGGCATGTCCCAAGGACAGCTTCCATCTCCTAAGGATAGACCAACTGGTGGACTCCACTGCTGGACATGAACTCTGAAGCTTCATGGATGCATAATAAGGGTACAACCAGATTTCCATGTTCTGACCTGATGAGGAATCCACATCGTTCACCACAGACAGAGGATTGTATTGCTATAAGGTGATGGCCTTCGAATTGAAAAATGCCAGAGCCATACGCTAAAGGCTGGTCAATATGATGTTTGTTGAGCTCATTGGCAAAATCATGGAGGTCTATGTGGACGACATGCTAGTTAAAAGCCTCCAGACGAAAGAACACGTAAGTCACCTCGACCAGACCTTTCAGATTCTTAGAAAGTATAAGACAAAGTTGAACCCTGAAGTGCACCTTCGGGGTAGCTTCGGGTCAATTTCTAGGTATATTGTGAACGAAAGAGAAATTGAGGTACATTTGGAAAAGATAAGGGCCTTATTGGGAATGAGTTCACCTTAGAAACCAAAGGAGGTCCAAAGCCTCAACGGACGGAGCGCACTTAGCTATTTCATCTCTAGGGTCACTGACAAGAGCCTACCCTTCTTCAAAATCCTGAAGTAAGGAAAGAAGTTCCAATGAACGGATGAGTATGAGGAAGCCTTTCAAGTGCTAAAGAAGCACTTAGGAGAGGCACCTCTACTATCCCAACCTGAGCCACAAGAACCATTCCTACTGTACTTAGCGGTCTCAGATGAGGCTGTCAGCACAATCTTTGTCAGAGAAGAAAATATGCATCAGCTGTCGGTGTACTATATTAGTAAGGCACGCGCTACCGAGACATGGAAAAGTTTGCACTCTCACTTTTTACAGCATCAAGGAAGTTGAAACCATATTTTCAGGCCCATTCGATTGAAGTTCTCATCAACTTCCCCCTGAAGCAAGTGTTGCAGAGAACAAATGCTTCGGGCCGTTTCTTAAATTGGGCAATCAAACTCAGCAAGTTCGACCTACTGTTCCGACCTCGAAACCACCATCAAGGGCTAAGCCCTCAAAGATTTTGTGGCTGAGTTTGCCAAAGCCCCAGAAATGGAGGTGACAATGGAACCAGTTGAACCCCCAACATGGAACCTATTTGTGGATGGATCGTCATGAGAGACTGGTTCCAGAGCAGGAGTAGTTTTGGAAAGCCCAGAGCCCCATAAGCTAAATTGCGCGGTTAGGTTCGGTTTCAAAGCCTCGAACAACAATGCGAAATATGAGACCCTCCTAACAGGCCTTAGACTAGTGAAAGAAATGTAAGTGAAAAGGCTCCTAACAAGTAACGACTCGTAGCTTGTAGTAAGTCAGGTCAACAGAAAGTTTGCAGCCAAAAATAGTGGCATGGCTGCGTATCTGAAATCGGTTATGAACCTAGTCCCTCACTTCGAGAGATTCGAATTGGTTCATCTCCCACGCCTAGAAAATACACACGTCGACGCCCTATCCAAGTTAGCCAGCAGTAGGGATTCAGAGTTGCTAAAAATAGTCCCAATTGAGCGCCCACCGAAATCCTTAATCTCTGAAGGCGAAGAGGTACTATGGATTGAAGGCACCCCACTTTGGATGCAACCCATCGTGGCCTACCTCAAAGATCAAACATTGTCAGCATCGAAGAGCGAGGCGAAGAAATTGAGGAGGAGAGCAGCTTACTTTGTTCTCCAACATGATGTGCTCTACAAAAGGGGCTTCGCCTTGCCACTTCTTTGATGCGTGGGAGGGGAAGAAGCCATGTATATACTCAGGGAGATCCATGAAGGAGTCTACAATAACCACTCCGGAGGAACATCTCTGGCACACAAAGTACTTTAACAAGGCTACTTTTGGCCGACCCTGAAGAGGGTCTCTTACTAGTTTGTTCAGAAACATGACAAGTGCCAACGCTTCTCAAATATTCAAAGATAGCCTTCTCAAAGCCTCTCTGTGGTCACTAGCCCGTGGCTATTCGCCAAGTGGGGCATAGACTTTATTAGCCCACTCCCAAAAGGAAGAGGAAGCGCTACTTTTGCCATTGTTGCCATTTACTACTTCACCAAGTGGGTTGAAGCTGAACCTCTAGCAAAAATCACTGAAGTGAGCACCACAAAGTTCATCTGGAAAAATATCATTTGCCGGTTCGGCATTCTCCACTCTTTAGTGTCTAATAACGAAAGACAATTTGACAATAAAAAGATGCGAGACTTGTGTGACGAATTCAGCATAAGAAATGACTTCTCAACACCTCATCACCCCAAGCACACGGGTATGTTGAGGTAGTGAACAAAACTATCAAGCATACCCTCAAAAGGAAGCTTGACGTCTCGAAAGGAGCGTGGGTCGATGAACTTCCCTATGTCCTTTGGGCCATTCAAACAACCAGCCAAACTGTAACAAGTGAAACATCCTTCTCCATAACTTACGGATCCGAAGTCATGAGTCCTGTCGAGGTGGGTGTCCCCTCTCATCGTCGGATACATTTCAATGAGAGCGATAACAACGAAGCTCGAATGCATGAGCTTTACCTCCTTGAAGAAAGGAAGGATTCTTCTCAAATAAAATTGGCTAAGTACCGAAGAAAGATGACCCGTTATTACAACTCTAAGGTCAGAAATCGAACTCTTTGTGTGAGGGACCTCGTCCTCAGAAGGGTCTTCCAATCGTCGAAGCCAACTGAGTCTGGAGTGCTTGGACCGAACTGGGAAGGTCCTTATCACATCCGATAAAGAGTCCCAACCAAGCACTTATGAAATAGAAGACATGGCAGTGAATGTACTGCCTCATCAGTGGAACATAGAACATTTGAGGAAGTACTATCAATAATGTGTCCTGAACCGATCTACATTTTGTCTGGTATTTTAACATTCCTATCTTACTAAATGTTGAACTGCCTTGGTAAAAAGATAATGTAAGTTATAATACCTCAGTTCTCCATTATGTTATATGGGTTAAACAATTGGTGCCTCAGTTCTCCAATATTTTATGTGGATCAGTTTTGTCATCGACTAGTTTGTAAATGATGTTTAAGATTTACTTGAGTCCATAACTCATCAAGGTACACAGTTAAACATAAAAGTAAGAAGCAAAAACACCTAGGAAAATTTTAAATTTCATTAATATCCAAAATATTGCAAGTTGGGCTGAAGCCGTTACAATGCAGCCCTAGTATATTGGCACTATGGCCTTATCCCCCACTTCCACCTCCTGGGAAGGCTCTGCAACTTCCTCTACAGATACCATGTCTCGAAGACCCCTGATAGTCCACCAAACTCTACCTCAAGAGCAGAAATGTCCAGTGTTGGATGAACCTCCTTCAGCTGCTCCAGCATGGCATGGAAATTCCAGGAGGCCCAGTAGTTAGTGAAGGTGTCGTATAAAGGATGCTTCTCGAAATGATCAATGAAATGCTACACCGCAGATTCACCGACCACCTTCACCTTAGCCTTTAGCGACTCAATCTCCTCCATGCCCTCTGCCTTAGCTCGGCCTTCTCTTTGTTCAAGGCCTCCAAAGCCTCCATGGCCAAATGGTGATGCTCGCTGACGTGATCAAGTCGCCTTGTCAAAGCAACCACCTGGCTCTCCATCTCATGGAGATCTTTCTTTAGCCTCTCAACATCAGAGTTATCCCTCCCCAACTGGTTCTCCACCTCTATCCTCTTTCTCTCCACCTCAGTAGTTTTGGCCTTAGCCTCTCGCACTGCTTTCCCATATTGTAAGCTCACTTTCAACCTCTTGGCCAGATCAACATTTTTGGCTCTTAGGTCCTTCACCACGGCCTCAAGTTGGATACTTGTGCTCAGAGCTCTGGCGAGGCATGTGGTACTAGCAGAAGTTAGGTCCTTCTCAGTACAGGAAGCAGTGTGGTCACTCCAAGCTTCAATCCAATATTTGTTGTGGGCCATCGCTACGGTTGCTGTCTTAGGAGGAAGAGCTTCCAGTATTCCCCCACCAGCTCCTCCTCATTGCGTCCCAAGAAATCCACTTCCTTTTCAGGGCGTGCCCTTTTCCTCCTCTACTGTTCAGGTTGCTGGGCCACTGGTGCTGCAGAAATGGGGCTCGGAGTGGTGATAGTCGGACGAGCCTCTGGCAGAGCAGCTACCTTTTCCCTGATCACCACCCCGGTGGGGATCGAGGTCTAACGCGTGGCAATCCTCGCCACAGTGGTGCCCTCGGATTGTTTGCCCTTCTTTAACAAGGGTGCTTTGGCCTCCTCTTCCTCCTCCTCGGCCACGACAAGCTGAAGCTTTTTGCTAGCCGCAACCAGATCCTCCATCTGCTTCTTATACACAGAGGAGGTTATCTTTAGCGCCCAAGCTTCAGCCATCATCTTCTGGATGGTCTTGAAGTCAGGCTTCAGGGGCCTCTTCTTGTTAAAGTTATCTGCAACAAAGAATAAAATCAGCTAAGTATGAACGCTTCAACAATAAACTTTGAGGATGTGACCTCTACACTCACCCTGGGAGGCCATCAAATCGTGCTCCACGAAATGGAGATTTTTCCTTATCAGCTCATGGTAAGACCTCCTCTTCGGGGGAAGCTAATAGACGATGCAGATGGTGTCGAAGTCTTCTGTAGACAACTTACACCGAGGAAGTGTACCTGCATGAAATACACAGTTAAATTTGAAACTCGAACTGGTGGGTATAAAAGTAAATCTGAAGTTTCAGTACTCACTAAGAGTTGAGTATTTTGTTGGTGCTGTTAGGGGCACCAAGGGGTCCCCCTCCATCATATCCCACATCCCCGAAGCCCAGCACCACGAACTCTTCCAATCTTTTATGGAGTTCGGCAGGTCGAGAACAAATGGAGTATGGGCCCCTCAGAAGGTCAGGTAATACCACCCTTTCGTTTTGTCCCTCCCAGCTTTGACCTTAGGTATATACAGGGTCTGGAAAACGGAGAAGGGCATCTCTTCCCCGTAAGACGCGTCTTTCTACAACATCCATGAACCCACCATTTGGCTCCAAGAATTCAAATTTAACTGGGTAGGGGTAAGCCATAAGACCTCAACACGTACCTAAAGAAGGGGTGGATTGGTAGTCTGAGCCCCGCCCTAAGAATGACTTCGTTAACCACCACACACCCCGGCCTGGGGTAGCAAGCTCGCTCATCTGGCCCCGGTAATACTTTAAGACCGACACTATCCGGAATCCTATACTCAGTCCTAAGTCTAGCCAGGTCGGCCGACTTCAATTTGGAAGGATAGTCCCATGTCCCCTAATGAAACGAAGTATCTACCAGGCTATCTGGCCATCTCCAGATGTTCTCCCCCTATAATCGCCTCAGAAATTTCAGCCGAAGTGGCCAAAATGGGCTCATCTACCTCAACAACCTTAAGGTCCCCTCCAAAACGTCCCCTATCCTCACAGATCATATTTTTTCAGAAAAAGTTATGAAAACTTAGAAATACTTACGGGACTCGACCAGAATGGATGTCCTAACACTGGGAAATGAAAATGTCGTCGAAAAATGCTTGAAATTTACAGAAAATCACCAACAATTCGGAAAGCAAAGGGAATTCTGAGTTCGCAAAGGTAAAATGTTGAAATGGCAATAAATTCCCCTTATATAGGAGACCTCAGATGATCCCCGCCGTTGAATTTACACGGATGTCAATATGGACCGTTGATCTCATCATAAATCTGGATCGTTGAAATGAAACGCTAGATTTGATCAACGTCCAAGATTTGACCGTGCCCCTCACGCACTCGTAAAACGCGTCGCCTCGAACAAATAGCAGCTGTCAACAATAAGTAGTCGCAGCAACCCTTTTTCTGGGGATAGGCATCACATCCAACTGTCACTTTGGAAATACGCCACAGCTGTCACATCGATTATCGTCATAACAACACTTCAGATCGGAGATAATCTATCCTAATTCACCTCAGATGAATGCACTCCTTAGCTTTACAAGCTTCGGTGCAACTGACGCGGAGTCTCTTGTGGGTCACCACCTCGATCGCACGTTTCCTCAGCTTCACAAGCCTTTAGCCATCTCCCAAAGCGTCGTCCCTTGTGGGTCAGCGCACGATTGGCAAATGAGCTCTTCATCTAGATTTACGAGTCTCGACGCAACTGACGCGGAGTCCCGTGTGGATCACCACCTCGGTCACGTGTTTCCTCATCTTTACAAGGCTTTAACCATCCCCTAACGCGTCATCCTCTATGGGTCAGTGCGCTGGTGGCAGATGAGCTCCTCACCCACTCCTAAAGCTTCGGTGCCACTGACGCGGAGTCCCTTGTGGGTCACCGCCTCAGTCGCATGACTAAGCTTTACAATGCGTTAGCCATCTTCCAATGCGTCAACCCCTATGGGTCAGTGCACCGGTGGCAGATGAGCTCTTCACCTAGCTTTGCAAGCTTCGAAGCAACCGATTTATGCCCTATCCACATCACCTCTATCATCACTCTGTCTCAGTCAACAGCTATCTGGCACATCTTCTTACTTCATCTTTTCACATCAGCACTTCATCAGAATCCGCAAAACTTAAGGCCGACATACATATTCAGGAAAATAAGTCCACCCATAATATGAATATTCATGCCTGAACTTGGGGGAACCAATGTTACGCCCCTAACTAAACCATTTCGGCACAACAGTCACAACATTCTCCGAAGTGACACGTGTACATCCGAAGCGTTTTCGAAGTGATTCCAATTCCCTACGACCTCGACATGGCACGCTGCAAGATGGAGAGTAGATCCAATGAAGCAATTGAAGTGCCCTTAACGTCGAACCGTTTAAGGATCCGAGGCACTCCCTTAACAGATGTCATCACTGTCAGAAAGATATCTGTCAGGATTTTGATGTGACGTCTCCATGGGTCTAATTGATATGACATATCGACTTTATGTCAACTCAACTCATAAGAACTAATTGCCCACCCACACTAGACGCGGCTGATTGACACCTCACACCATCAGATGCATACACGTGTCCCACATCCAACGGTGCTCTGCATCTATAAATGCCCAGGGTTTAGCAATAGACGGAGTTAATGAAACTCTTATAACTTAGCTCTCAGTACTAAGTAATATATATTCCCCTCCCCACTCTCTTGCATAACATGAGCACTGTTCCGATCACCCAACGCTGACTTGATCGTCGGAGTGTATGAGGCTACCACCATCACCGTTAGTTTCGGCCTATGCTTCTGACCGTGCGTTGTTGTGCATAGGAAGGATTACGTGGAGTAGCTATCCATTGGCTACGTGGATGGTCCAATTATTGAGGTCAACGATACATATTTTCTTGGGTTGCAAAAAGAGAAGAAGTAGATATCAAGGAGATAATTTAAGAATCATTGAAGGGATTTATATTATTTTTCGTCTTTCATCGCAGTCTTTAATTTTGGGTGATGTGGTATCTATTCAAGTTGTGTTTGTATGCTAATATGATGATTGACTAATTGTATAGATTCTAAGACAATATTGTACCTTCTATTTGAAGTTTTGACATTAATTTTCAAATTTTGACACTTAATATTTGTTTGGTTTTAATTACTTGATATGATAATAATGATTTTCAATTATTTGACACTAACTTATTATATTTATGATTTTTTTTTTAACATTTGGAAGAAGCAATATGAATTTAGCACAAGTAGTATCATTATAAAGTTCTGTAGATGTTAGGAATAATTATTTATACTGATCTCATTGAATGTTCTTGGGATTTAATGCATCTTCATATGAGATAAGCATATTTTGGGTCTTATGTGAGGATATACGTAATTTTACTCGAAACATTATTAGATAACTTAGGAACATTGATCTTCAAGTCCACATAAAAGTTTTTAAATTGATATTAAAATGGATTAATATAGGGGATTCGAGATTTAGTTCTTACAATTACTTGAGTATCATAAATGGTTTCCAACCAATTAATTTGAGTAGTTAGTTAACTTTAGGTTGAATTAGTAAATATAAACTATGTCTATATAATTGTATTGTTTAATGAGCTTTAGGTTAATTGGAAACCGGACTAGATACTTAGGTATCATGGGATCGATACTCGAACTCATATCCATTCTATTACTTTTTTACTATACCTTTCACTTATAGAATTTTAGTGCAACATTAACCGTCATCACATACAGTGGTGATTGTACTTATTCCTACCACCATAACATGCTATCACCTGAAGCATATTTGTATCACAACAATATAAACTATAATTTCAGAAGATATTAATTAAAATAAACATTTCTTCATAAGCAGTGGATATTCTATTAAATATCAAATTCTTCAATTGTATTCCATGACATATGATTAAATTACTTAGAAGAGAAAATCAAGATGAAATTGCTGAAATGTGTAAAACAAATTGTATGTAAGTTGACGCATAGTTATTAAACTCAACGCGAGCATCGACCCGATCGAGGTATCGGGTCATAGGGTTACTGGTTGAATTGGTGGATTAGTAGTTGGACCGGTGGCTCATTGCTTAAAAATATTTTAAACAATTTTATGTATAAATTTTTCTCTTTTAGATAAAATTAAAATTTTAAAGTAATTTGTCATTAATTATATTTACATATTTAAATTATTGATTTTTTTAACTCATTCTAGTAATAGTGATTATATTTTGATACTATAATTTTGTATATTATATTGACAAGAATTATATTATTTAATCTTATTAAATCACAATGCTTTTATTAAACATTCTGTATTTATGAATCATATAAATTAGATGAAAAGAAAACAACCAGCTCGTGGTATAATAGGTTTGACACTTGCCCTTCCTAGTTGAAAGTTGGAGGTTCAATTCTTTGCAACTTTTATATTTAATTCAACATTTTGAAGTCCAATAAAAAATCGGTCAATCGGTCTGGTTTAATAAAAAAAAATTGTTAGTTGACCCGAGCTTTGACCGATTCAATTGTATATAGATAATATAATCCAACTCGGCTCGGTCTAGACCGGCCCAACCATCAGGGCCGGACCAATTTTTATAACAATGAGTTGACGTGCACATTCAAGATTTTTTTTTTCCAGACTACTATTTTTGTCAACTAATACATAGGTCAACTTCACTAACTCATGAATAAACTTATTTATTATCTATACCTAGCACTTAGAGAATAACACAAGTAATCACCCCATATCAAAAGAACTAATCTAGTAAATGACAAAGTCTCATGACCTATTGAATCTCTACTTTGGGCTAAGTCAGAACACGAGTTTACGACATGACATTTCTGGCTAATCTCACTAAACCGTATGTAAGTTGAAGTGCACATTCAAGATTGTTTTTTTGTCATACTAGTATTTCTATCAACTAATACACAAGTCAACTTGACTACCTCACTTATAGATTGATTTATTATTTATACCTGGTACTTAGAGAATAACATGAGTAATCACCCCATATTAAAAAAAACTAATCTAGTAGATGACAAAGTCTCATGACCTATTGAATCTCTACTCTAGGCTATGTCAGTATACGAGTTTACGACATGGCATTTCTAGCTAATCTCACTTAACCAATTTACACTGTCTTGACACCTGGTGCTAGTCCTAGAGAACACACAGAAACACAAAAATTATTGTCAATTAGAATTGCCCATACACAAGCTATAATTAACAGATATACAATGACACTTATCTTTGCATAATGGCACTATATATTAGCATATGTTTATTGTCAAAATACTTGCTCAACAGTCAAAGCTCTAGGGGTGAGGCGGTGGGGGCCCTCAAGATTGGATTCAACCTTTTTTTTTTTTTATCACTAGAGCTTAAGTTTTAACTTGACGGTTGAAATGTACGAAGTCAACCACAAGGACATTGAGTGAGTTTTGAAAAGAAATGATACAAATTATAAAATCTATTGTTTGAAATATTATCCAACTATCTATCAAGAAAGGATCCAAACTATCAATCATAGATCACATATATCTATTGTTCGAACATCTCTCTTCAATTTGAAAATGGCTTCTATTGAAAACTAAATTTAATAAATAAGGGATAATAGGCGCGTAATCTCGCTGACATTTTTTACTCTTGTGGAATGCCACTAATTATTTCAAATTGGTGGAAAATCCTCCTAGATAACATTTTAAGTGCGAAATACAATACTTTCTTTTATTAGCTCAATAAAATATTATGATATAATGATTATATCTTCCTCTTTGAATAAATAAAGAAAAAGAATTAGTTGTAATCGTAATTCCAAATAAAAAATACAAATAAGTCCAAAATAAATAATTGAAAATTGAAAATTGAAAAAAAAAATATATTTCTTCTCCAATTTCTTCCTTAATCGCAGTTAATTTCTAAATGAACACTACTATGTAAAATTTAATGAATCAATATAATCAAATATTTTCATAAAACATACCCAAAAGTGGTGAGGTACTCCTTCAAGGGAACTAGGGCAAGTTTATAAAAAGCATGCGATTTGCATTGTCAGTACTATAGTAACTGTAGAACACAATTAACTCCTTATTCTCGATTGAATTAGAAGGTGGAGGTGTTGAACTGTAGAACACAATTAACTCCTTCTTCTCGATTGAATTAGAAGGTGGAGGTGTTGAAATGTTGTTCAACATTCAAGAAAAATGAAATGGGATGAATAAATATGAAGAAAAATAAAAAGGGTAATGGAGGTAAAATCTTATTCTATGCTGTCGCATAGATTTATACTACGCAGTCGCATGGCCTATTGCAGGAAATTCTAGGACCTCTTTTGGTTGTTCTATGCCATCGCANTGTCGCATAGATTTATACTACGCAGTCGCATGGCCTATTGCAGGAAATTCTAGGACCTCTTTTGGTTGTTCTATGCCATCGCATAGATTTATACTATACAGTCGCATAGTTATTCAAAATTGATCGTTGGAGGTCAATTTCTTACCGTTGCAATTTCGAATGGTGGCCTATATATAGGTTATGTATTTCAAGCCAATAACAAGTGAAAACATTTGTGATCCATATTCATTTTAATATCAAAGATCAAATTCTTGATTCAAATTCTTACTCTTTCCGTCATTGTGTTCTTAAAATTTGGGAGGGTCGCACTTGTGCTTTAGTGTTAGATCTTTTACAAGGTTTGATATAGTCCTACGAATCGTTTGTCAAAATCCTTAAACATCTCAATCAATCCCGAGAAGAGGCAATATAGTTTGAGGACAGCGATTACATGTTCGAGCATTCGATCCTGTTCTTATAAAATTTCTAGTGTTAATTATTTTTGTTGTTGCATTATTGTGATATTATTCTTATCTCTACTTCATTTCTCATTTTCCAACAATCTCAAACTATAATTATCTTGCGATGGAGAATGAGACAACCATGGCAACCATCAAACTTATGAATCAAGATCAGGTTTGATTGGATCGATTTGATGGGACAAACTTCACATAGTGGCAAGACAAGTTGAAATTCCTATTAACGACATTGAAGATCTTCTACATTCTTGATCTAGATTTGGCGCCTTCGCTGGAACCAACAAATGGAGAAATCGAAACAACCATGGCCGAGAGGCAAAAGCACCAAGAAGATGAGTTGATTTGCCGTGGTCATATTTTGAATGCTTTGTTGGATCGCTTGCATAATTTATATACCAACACTTCTTCGGCAAAAGAAATTTGGAACGTGTTGGAAAGTAAATACAGAGCGGAAGAAGAAGGTACAAAGTAGTTTTTGATTTCTAAATACTTTGATTTTAAATTCTTAGAAAATATTCGCCTTCTTTTCCTAGTGCATGAGTTGTAAGTGATTGTCAACAAATTAAAGGCGATGAAGATTAAAATCCCGGAGACTTTTCAAGTGGGAGCTATAATTGCTAAACTCCCGGGATTTGAAAAGGATACCGGAAGAAAATAATGTATAGTTTTGAGGATTATTCTTTGGAACAATTGCAAAAAATCTTTGGATTGAGGAAGAATCCTGATTACGTAACAAGTGTGAAAACTCTTTGGAAGGAACTTCCAAGGTAAATGTTGTTGAAAAATCCGATCCGCCGACAAAATACAACAAGAGGAAGCCTTCAAGGAATTTTAACAAGTCCAAGAAGAAGATTAAATGAGGATGTTTTGTTTGTAGAAAATTTGGTCACTATGCTAAGGAGTGTAGACACCGAAAATAAAACAACTCCGAGGGTAAAGTGAATTCCATCCAAGAGGAAAAAATTGTGGCTACATAAGTGAAATAAATGCTATCAAAGGAAAAGTATCCAGGTGGTGGTATGATACCTGTGCAACCATACATGTATCATCTAATAAATCCTTGTTCAAAACATATCATGAGATGGATGGAAGCCAAGAGATTCAAATGGGTAACGAAGTGCGATCCAAAGTAATTGGCAAGGGAAATGTTGATATTATCTTCACATCTGGGAAAATCGTTACTCTAACAAATGTATGGCACGTTCCGGATATGAATCGAAATTTGGTTAGTGGAAATCCCCTAGACAAATCGGGTATTAAGAGTGTATTCGAGTCCGAAAAACTTGTATTATCCCTTAACAGGAAATTTTTTGGAAAATTTATTCTTGTAAAGGAATGGTCAAATTATGTACCGTCGACAATAAATTGAATAAAACTGATTTTGTTTATGTTGTGAATTTATTTTTATTATGGCATGCTAGATTAGGTCATATTGGAATAAGTACCAAGAAATGCATGAAAATTTGTGAATTGATCTCATATAAGGGAAATAATGAAAGTAAATGCAATATATGTGTAGAATCTAAAATGATAAAAAAGCCTTATCATATTATGAAAATGACTTCTAACATATTAAAACTTGTTCACATTGATATGTGTAAAATGAATAAAACTGATTTTGTTTATGTTGTGAATTTATTTTTATTATGGCATGCTAGATTAGGTCATGTTAGAATAAGTACCAAGAAACGCATGAAAAATTGTGAATTGATCTCATATAAGGGAAATAATGAAAGTAAATGCAATATATGTGTAGAATCTAAAATGATCAAAAAGCCTTATCATAGTGTGAAAATGACTTCTAACATTTTAAAACTTGTTCACACCGATATGTGTAGAATGAATGACATGTTAACTAGGGGTGGAAATATGTATTTTATTGCCTTTATTGATGACTTTTCTAGATATACGTATGTTTACTTGATAAAGCATAAAAAGTGGAGCCTTTTTATGTTTAAAATATACAAAAACGAGGTTGAAAATTATCTAGGAAAGAAAATTAAAACCTTAAGAAGTGATAGAGGTGGTGAATATTTTTTCAGCAATTTTAACTTGTTTTGTGAAGAACATGGAATTATTCACCAATGTTCTGCACCTGGGACACTCGAACAAAATGGTTTAGCTGAAAGAAAAAATAGAACCTTAGTTGAAATGGTTAATGCCATGTTTATTCATGCTAAATTGCCATTTAACTTGTGGAGTGAAACTTTATTAAGTGCATGTATAATACATAATAGGATTCCTTTGAAATATACTAAGATTTCTCCTTATGAATTGTGAAAAGAAAGAAAATCAAACAGTGGATACCTCAAAGTGTGGGGGTGTCTTGCTTATTGTAAGAACATTGTTTGAATAGGACCAAATTGGTCCAAGAGGCAATAAATGTGCTTTTGTAGGATATACGAATAATAGCAAATCTTATAGATTGCTGAATTTGGAATCCAATGTGATTATCGAATCTAACGATGTGGAGTTCTTTGAGGATTCATTATCTTCGAATAATGAATTGAGGGAAAATCTTGAATATGTCTCTAGCTCAAGTGGAACGCGTGATGAAATGTCTTTTAAAGATGTTGATGAATCTAGTGAACCATGAAGAAGTAAGAGAACTCGGGTTGAGAAGTCTTTGGGACCGGATAAAATCGATTCTCAACTTATCTCCTTTTACTTAGTAGAGGGAAACGAGTTAAATGTTGTAAGAACAATTCCTTTTGTTCTACAAGTGGAAATCAACCCTAGGACTTGTAAAGAAGCTATGGCTTCACGTGACAACATATTTTGGAAGGATGCAATTAAGGATGAAATGGATTCGATAATGTCCAATAATACTTGAGAACTTGTTGATTTACCACCGGGATCCAAACCTATTGGAAGCAAATGGATATTTAGGAGAAAATATAATATTGATGGATCCCTAAATACTTTCAAGGCTAGATGGGTAGCCAAAGGATATCGACAAAAGGAATGAATCGACTATTTTGATACTTATGCACAAGTTGCTAAAATAACATCGATTAAGATATTATTCGGTTTAGCTTTAATATATGACTTGCATGTTCATCAAATGGATATCAAGACGGTATTCCTAAATGGAGATCTTGATGAGGAGGTCTATATGGAACAATCCGAAGGGTTTGCCCAACATGGGAATGAATATAAGGTATGCAAGTTGGTGAAATCTTTATACGATTTGAAGCAAGCATCTAAAAAATGGCATGAGAAGTTTGATTTAACAATTATATCTTTCGGGTTTAAACATAATAGTGTAGATAAATGTTTATATTTCAAAATATGTGAAAATTACGTGACGTTTATATGGTTATATGTTGATGACATGTTGATTATGAGTAATCACATGGACAGTATAGAAGAAACAAAGAAGTTTCCATCTTTCACATTCAAAATGAAGGATCTTGGACATGTGGATACCATTTTGGGTATCAAAGTCACAAAGACTTGTGAGGGTTACTATTTGATTCAATCACATTATATCAAGATTGTGATGAATAAGTTCACACTTGAACTTAAAAGAATATAGTACCCCAATCGATCCAAATTTGACACTTGTAAAGAATAGTGGAAGGGCGATTGCTCAATTGAAATATGCAAGTGCTACAGGGAGTCTTATATATGCAGTTCAATGCACAAGACCGGATATAGCCTATATAATAAGTAAACTTGGCAGTTTACTAGCAATCCTAGCAACGATCATTGGAAGGCTATTGGGAGAGTTCTTGGATACTTAAAGAAAACCAAGAACTTGGGCCTACAATATAATAAATTTCCTGCGGTATTGGAGGGATTTATCGATGCTAGTTGGATATCTAGCACTGGTGAAAGTAAATCCACCTCAAGTTGGATGTTTACTCTTGGAAGATATGTTGTTTCTTGGAAATCAAAGAAACAAACATGTATAACACATTCAACCATGGAAATCGAATTTGTGGCACTATCGGATACTGGGAAAGAGGTTGAGTGGCTTACGGATTTCTTTTATGAGATACCTTTGAGATTAAAGAATATATCTTCAGTACCTATCATTTGTAATAGTCAAGCCACGTTAGCGAAAGCATACAAAGAGATATACAATGGAAAGTCTAGACGTATGTGTCTAAGACACGACTTCATAAGGAAATTAATCAAAGATGGAAAATTTCTCTAAATTATGTAAAGTCAATAGAGAACTTAGCTGATCCTTTAACTAAACCACTAAATAGAGATTTAGTGGCATCTACTTCGAGTATAATGTGGTTGAAACTCCTTTCTCAATAAAGGTCTACTAATGACGGCAACCCTACCCGTTATTACTCAAAAGGTAATCCATGGGTTCAAAGGGTAAAAACATGTCATTTGATATGTGGGATGGTTTCAGTATTATTCAAATCTGCAATAACCCTAACCTAAGTAAAATAATGCTGGTTGTTA
>NW_019263801.1:0-2879 GCF_002742605.1 Olea europaea var. sylvestris | reverse complement strand
TAGATCCTTTACAAGGCTTGATATAATCTTACGAACCGTTTGTCAAAATCCTTAAGCATCTCAATCAATCCTGAGAGGAGACAAATATAGTTTGAGGATAGCGATTACGCGTTCGAGCCTTCGAACTTGTTCTTATAAAGTTTCTGGTGTTAATTATTTTTGTTGTTGCATTATTGTGATATTATTTTTGTCTCAACTCCATTTCTCTTCCATATTTTCCAACAGGAGGTTCGTCATGATCATGTGCATAATCATGATTGTCCAATGCTTGAGTTGTAGACAGTCGTAAATCCTAAAGTTGAATTCCACTAATCTTTTCGTTGTAAATCTTGAATTGTTTTCTAGGGGATTTTGTAAAAAGAAAGAGTTTAAGATGGGTTCTGGGGAGATTTAGGTCGATCCATTGGTAACTAATTGAGTGTGAAGTGAAGAATAAAATTTGGGAATAGAGGAAGATATCGGTTTCACGTCCAAACTCATGGAAGATGAAGAGGAAAGTGGGGAAAAATGGTGTTACTACTATTGACGGCCAATAAAGTCATAAATCTGCAATTTTGCATAACTGCAGATTAGATTATTGAGTTAAAATTATAGAACAAGGTGGCAGTGGTGGAATGAAAATGGAGTAGGTGAGAGAGATGTTTTTTTAATTTTTAATTATTTATTTGGGTCACATTTGTTTTTTTTTAATTTTGGGACTATGGTTGCAATTAATTTTTTATTTTTCCATTTTGTGTTTATTTAAAGAGGAGAGTATATCCATCATTTCACAAGAACTTATTGAGAAAATGGAAGAAAAAATTGTGTTCCGCACTTAAAACATTATCTAGGATTTTTTGCCAATCTGGAAGGATAGGCGAATATTTTGCAATAGGATAAAAGTCAAAAAATATTATGCCGATTATATATAAATAAATGTATAAGCTAAAGTGGTCAAACATGGTTGGCATCAGAGCTAGCAAAGATATTGATGAACTCACCAATAGTGATATCGCCGATGATCCATGATACACCTTCACAAGTGATTATTTATGATAATGTTATAAGTGATGTTGTCGACAAACATTCACTATTGGCGGTTTTTCGATCACTAATCGTCCACAAATGTTGTATGCCCTTCGACAAAATTCAATTATTACTATATTTATTACTTTATAAATTGTCAATTAATAAATTTGTCTTTGAATCTTGTGACTCGTTTCTTCTGATATCTTGCTCACTAAGTTTACAAATAAAAAAATAAACAAAAACTCAAACTCACTAGACGAAGAATAAATGTTGTTTGCCAACATAAGCCAAAAAGCATCATAAAAGTATATTTCTAACAGGTTCATGTAGTGAGCTAAGCCCCCGTTTGGCCCCCATTAATTTATATTACATTACATTACATTTTTTCTCTCCTATTTTTAACCCACAATCTTCTATAAAAAAATATTATTCGTAAATCGAAAACTTTTCATTCCTTTTCAACCACTCATTTTTTCAAAAAAATACTATTCCACCCATTTTTAACCCTACAAAATGGGGGCCAAACCTTTCAACTCTCTTTGAACAAGAAACAAAGTTCAGTTACTGTATTGTTGTAATCTCAATTAACTTCATATTAGTAATGTAGCAAATATATTTCTACAAATGTTTTATCATTTTCAACCTAGCCCCTGTTTGATTCCCATTAAATTAAATTACATTACATTCNATTTTAAAAAAAAAAATATTCCCCCTATTTTCATTTTCAGGTAATGGGGATCAAACAGGGGCCTAAAATTGAATTAACTTCAAATCTGTAATCCATTCAATAATGCTATTTCCACTTTCCAACTCTAGCTATCTTCATAACTATTCAAATGATAAAGTTCATAGAAGACATCACCTCAATTGGTAGACAACTTTCACCTCCATCTAGGAACCACATTTATAGCAAGCCTTAGAAAGTATTTACAAACAATTTACATTATAATTTGATAGAAATGGATGATAAATATATAAATAGTACTTATGAATCTTTTACAATGCATCGATAAAAAAGTTTCGAGTATTTATAAACAATTTATGAAAGTCATATGTCTCCCAATTTGACGAATATTGCTCAATTGTCACCCTAGCAAAACAAATAATTCTACTTAATAGTTTAGTGACACGTCAACTTATCATTATGCCATATTGTAATGTGTTAAAATAAGAAATATACACTTTTGAACCTTTCAATCAAAGATATTACAATTTTCAATTGCAAGGCACTAATAGTGATTACGCTGAACATTAATTACAATAAATCTATCGACTAAACTTCTGTCTGAACTACATTTTTTAGGATATACTTTTTAAAAAATATATATTTTTTGAAAAATTTGTGGTCAGAAAATAAAGAAAACATTTGAATTTACTTGTAAAACTATTTATTTAGAAGAACGTGTAATTGAAATGAATTTTAAAGAATGATATTCAAACATGGGCTAATCAATTTCCATTAGCTTCGGGGACAATAGGTGACAAGTGAAGAAAGGTGAGATTTGAAACAAATTGAAATTCAATTGAGACATTAAAAATTTATAGTAACCCAATTGAAATTTTATTGAAAGTTGAAGACGGTGGATGAAATATACCCCTTTTCAACAGCCTTTTAAACATTTTTTTCCTTTTTTCTTTTCATAATAAATCCTCCACAGTGGCAAAGCCTACAATACCCGCAGTACAATTTTATATGCTCAAGTAATTTGTGTTCTAACAACACGATTTTTCTCAATAAATATTTTGAAAATGTTCTAGAATTACTACGAATAATTCGTAAAATTTTGTGTCTTACATTTTGTGATATACTTAGAATAAAATAAGCACCCGTTTGGCCCCCATTTTGTGGAGATGAAAATGGGTGGAATAAT
>NW_019263800.1:7307-14050 GCF_002742605.1 Olea europaea var. sylvestris | reverse complement strand
GAAAAATTGCCCCTGGTGCGGTTTTGCTAATTTTCTGTCCAACACTTCTTGAACCTGATGTAATTAATAAGGAAATTAATTATTCGGAGGCCCAAACGAAGGAATTTGGCTAAAATCCCGTGATCCCAGGTCTGAGCCCCGAGTCCAATTTCGCGGGCCGTTTCCAATCATCCTGCCAAATTTCAGCTCATTTTGACACCGTCGCGACAAATGACAAAATTGCCCCTCGTGCAGTTTTTCTTTGTCAATTTTCTGTCCATCACTTCTTCAACCTGACATAATTAATACGAAAATTAAGTATTCGGAGGCCTAAACGAAGGATTTTGGCAAAAATCTAGTGATCCTGGGTCTATGACCCGGGTCCAATTTCTCGGGCCATTTCCGATCAACCTGCCAAATTTTGGCCCACTCCGATACCATCCCGAAAAATGACAAAATTGCCCCTGGTACAGTTTTGCTTTGTTAATTTTCTGTCCAACACTTCTTCAACCCGACATAATTAATAACGAAATTAATTATTTAGAGGCCCAAACGAAGGAATTTGGCTAAAATCCTGTGATTCCGGGTCTGTGCCCCGAGTCCAATTTTGCGGGCCGTTTCCAATCAACCTACCAAATTTTAGCTCATTCCGACACCATCGCAACTAATGACAAAATTGCCCCTGGTGCGATTTTTCTTTGTTAATTTTCTATCCAGTACTTCTTCAACCTAACATAATTAATAAGGAAATTAATTATTTGGAGGCCCAAACGAAGGGATTTGGCTAAAATCCCGTGATCCTGGGTCTGTGCCCCGAGTCCGATTTCGCGGGCCATTTCCAATCAACCTTCCGAATTTCGACCCATTCTGACACCGCCGCGACAAATGATAAAATTGCCCCTTGTGCGGTATTTTCTTTGTCAATTTTCTGTCCAGCAATTCTTCAAACTGACATAGTTAATAAGGAAATTAATTATTCGGAGGCTCAAACGAAGGAATTCGGCTAAAATCCTGTGATCCTGGATATGTGCCCCGAGTCTAATTTCGCGGGCTGTTTCCAATCAACCTGCCAAATTTTGGCCCATTCGGACACCATCGCGACAAATGACGAAATTGCCCCTGATGCGGTTTTTCTTTGTTAATTTTTTGTCCAACACTTCTTCAACCTGACATAATTAATGAGGAAATTAATATTCTGAGGCCTAAATGAAGGAATTTGGCTAAAATCCCGTGATCCCGGGTCTTTGCCCCGAGTCCAATTTCGCGGGCCATTTCCTATCAACTAGCCAAATTTCGGCCCATTCCGATACCGTCACGACAATTGACAAAATTGCCCCTAGTGCGATTTTTCTTTGTTAATTTTCTGTCCAACACTTCTTCAACCTGACATAATTATTACGGAAATTAATTATTCGGAGGCCCAAACTAAGGAGTTTGGCTCAAATTCCGTGATCTCGGGTCTGTACTCCGAGTCCAATTTCGCGGGCCGTTTCAAATCAACTTACCAAATTTCGGCACATTCCGACACTGTCGTGAAAAATGACAAAATTGCCCCTGGTTCAGTTTTGTTTTGTTAATTTTCTGTCCAACACATCTTCAACCTGACATAATTATTAAGGAAATCAATTATTCGGAGGCCGAAACGAAGGAATTTGCCTAAAATCCCGTGATCCCGGGTCTATGCCTCGAGTTCGATTTCGCGGGCCTTTTCCAATCAGCTTTCAAAATTTCGACCCATTTTGACACCGTCGCAACAAATGGCAAAATTGCCCCCTGTGCGGTTTTGCTTGTTAATTTTCTGTCCAATACTTCTTCAACCTGACATAATTAGTAAGGAAATTAATTATTTGGAGGCCCAAACGAAAGAATTTCGCTAAAATTCCATGATCCCGGGTGTGAGCCCCAATTCCAATTTCGCGGGCCGTTTCCAATCAACCTGCCAAATTTCGGCCCATTACGACATCATCACGACAAATGACAGAATTGCCCCTGGTGCGGTTTATCTTTCTTAATTTTTTGTCCAGCACTTCTTCAACCTGACATAATTAATACGGAAATTAAGTATTCAGAGGCCTAAACGAAGGAGTTTGGCTAAAATACCGTGATCCCAGGTCCAATTTCTCGGGCCAATTCCAATCAACCTGCCAAATTTTGGCCCACTCCGACACCGTCCCGAAAAATGACAAAATTGCCCCTTGTGCGATTTTTCTTTTTTAATTTTCTGTCCAGCACTTCTTCAACCTGACATAATTAATACGGAATTTAATTATTTGGAGGCTTAAACGAAGGAGTTTGGCTAAAATCCCATGATCCCGAGTCTTTGCCCCGAGTCCAATTTCTCGGGCTGTTTGCAATCTACCTACCGAATTTCGGTACATTTTGACACCGTCGCGAAAAATGACAAAATCGCCCCGGGTGCGATTTTGCTTTGTAAATTCTCTATCCAACACTTCCTTAACCTGACATAATTATTAAGAAATTAATTATTCGGAGGCACAAACGAAGGAATTTGGCTAAAATCTCTTGATCCCGGGTCTGTGCCCCGAGTCCAATTTCGCGGGTTTCCAATAGACCTGCAAAATTTCGGCCCAATCCGACATTATCCCGACAAATGACAAAATTGCCCCTGGTGCGATTTTTCTTTGTTAATTTTCTAGCCAGCACTTCTTCAACCTGACATAATTAATACGAAAACTAAGTATTCGGAGGCCCAAACGATGGAGTCTGGCTGAAATCCCGTGATCCCGGGTCTGTACTTCGAGTCTAATTTCGCTGCCGTTTCCAATCAACTTGCCAAATTTTGGTCCATTCCGACACCGTAACGAAAAAGGACAAAATTGCCCCTGGTGCGGTTTTGCTTTGTTAATTTTGAGTCCAATACTTGTTCAACCTGACATAATTAATAAGGAAATTAATTATTCAGAGGCCAAAACGAAGGAATTTGGCTAAAATCCCGTGATCCTGGTTCTGTGCCTCGAGTCCAATTTCGCGGGCCATTTCAAATCAACCTGCGCAATTTCGGCCCATTTCGACACCATCGCGACAAATGACAAAATTGCCTTTGGTGCGATTTTTCTTTGTTAATTTTCTGTCCAGTACTTCTTCAACCTGACATAATTAATACGAAAATTAATTATACGGAGGCCTAAACGAAGGAGTTTGGCTAAAATTCCGCGATCCCGGGTCTGTGCCCCAAGTCCAATTTCGCGAGCCGTTTTCAATTAGCCTGCCAAATTTTGGCCCAGTCCGATACTGTTACGAAAAATGACGAAATTGCCCTGGTGCGGTTTTGCTTTGTTAATTTTCTGTCCAATACTTCTTCAACTTGACATAATTGATAAGGAAATTAACTATTCGGAAGCCCAAATGAAGGAATTTATCTAAAATCCTGTGATCCCGAGTTTGTGCCCCGTGTCCAATTTCATGGGCCGTTTCCTATCAACCTGCCAAATTTCAGCCCATTCCGACACTGTCGGGAAAAAAAGACGAAATTGCCCCTAGTGCGGTTTTGCTTTGTTAATTTTCTGTCCAACACTTCTTCAATCTGACATAATTAATAAGAAAATTAATTATTCGGAGGCCTTAACGAAGGAATTTGGCAAAAATACCGTGATCCCGAGTCTTTGCCCTGAGCCCAATTTCACGGTCCATTTTCAACCAACCTGCCAAATTTTCGCCCATTCCGACACTGTCGCGACAAATGACAAAATTGCCCCTAGTGCAGTTTTTCTTTGTAAATTTTCGGTCCAGCACTTCTTAAACCTGACATAATTAAAATGAAAATTAATTATTCGGAGGCCTAAACGAAGGAGTTCGGCTAAAATCCCATAATTCCGGGTCTGTGCCCCGAGTCCAATTTTGTGGTTCTTTTCCTATAAACCTACCAAATTACAGCCCATTCCGACACCATCACGACAAATGACAAAATTGCCCCTGGTACAGTTTTTCATTTTTAATTTTTTGTCCAGCACTTCTTCAACCTAACATAATTAATACGAAAATTAATTATTCGGAGATCCAAACGAAGGAATTTGGCTAAAATCATGTGATCCTGGGTCTATGCCTCGTGTCCAATTTCGCGAGCCGTTTCCAATCAACTCGCCAAATTTTGACCCATTTCGGCACCATCGCGACAAATGATAAAACTGCCCCTGGTGCAATTTTTCTTTATTAATTTTCTGTCCAGCACTTCTTCAACCTAACATAATTAATAAGGAAATTAATTATTCGGAGGCCCAAACGAAGGAATTTGGCTAAAATCCCGTGATCCTGTGTTAGTGCTCCAAGTCCAATTTCATGGATCGTTTCCAATCAACTAGCCAAATTTCGGCCCATTTCGACACCGTCACAACAAATGACAAAATTGCCCCTGGTGCGGTTTTGCTTTGTTAATTTTCTGTCCAGCACTTCTTCAACCTGACATAATTAATACAGAAATTAATTATTCGGAGGCCCAAACGAAGGCATTTGGCTAAAATCCCGTGATCCTGTGTTAGTGCTCCAAGTCCAATTTCATGGATCGTTTCCAATCAACTAGCCAAATTTCGGCCCATTTCGACACCGTCACAACAAATGACAAAATTGCCCCTGGTGCAATTTTTCTTTGTTAATTTTCTGTCCAGCACTTCTTCAACCTGACGATATTAATACAAAAATTAATTATTCGGAGGCCCAAACGAAGGAATTTGGCTAAAATCCCGTGATCCTGTGTTAGTGCTCCAAGTCCAATTTCATGGATCGTTTCCAATCAACTAGCCAAATTTCGGCCCATTCCGACACGTCGCGACAAATGACAAAATTACCCCTAGTGCGATTTTTGTTTGTTAATTTTCTGTCCAGCACTTTTTAAACCTGACATAATTAATACGAAAATTAGTTATTCGGAAGCTCAAACGAAGGAATTTGGCTAAAATCCCGTGATCCCAGGTCTTTGCCCCGAGTCCAATTTCGCGGGCCATTTCCATTCAACCAGCTAAATTTAGGCCCATTCCGACATCGTCGCCACAAATGACAAAATTGCCCCTGGTTTGGATTTTCTTTGTTAATTTTCTGTCCAGCACTTCTTCAACTTGACATAATTAATACGAAAATTAATTATTCGGAGGCCCAAACGAAGGAATTTGGCTAAAATCCCATGATCCCGGGTCTGTGAGCCGAGTCCAATTTCGTGGGCCGTTTCCAATCATCCTACCAAATTTTGGCCCATTTCGACACCGTCCGGACAAATGACAAAATTGCCCCTTGTCCGATTTTTCTTTGTTAATTTTCTATCTAGTACTTCTTCAACCTGACAAAATTAATACGAAAATTATTTATTCGGAGGTCAAACAAAGGAATTTGGCTAAAATCCCTTGATCCCGGGTCTTTGCCTCGAGTCCAATTTCGTGGGCCATTTCCAATCAACCCGTCAAATTTCGGACCATTCCGACACCGTCGCGACAAATGACAAAATTACCCCCGGTGCGGTTTTTTTGTTAATTTTCTGTCCAGCACTTCTTCAACTTGACATAAACAATATGGAAATTAATTATTCGGAAGCCCAAACAAAGGAATTTGGCTAAATGCACGTGATCTCGGGACTATGCCCCGAGTCCAATTTCGTGGGCCGTTTACAATCAACCTACCAAATTTCGGCCCATTTCGACACCGTCGCGATAAATGACAAAATTGCCCCTGGCCCCATTTTTCTTTGTTAATTTTCGGTCCAGCATTTCTTAGGCCTGACATAATTAGTAAGGAAATTAAAAATTCGGGGGCCCAAACGAAGTAATTTGGCTAAAATCTCTTGAACCCGGGTCTATGCTCCGAGGCCAATTTCGCAGGCCGTTTCCAATCATCCTGCAAAATTTCGGCCCATTCCGACACTGTCCTGACAAATGACAAAATTGCCCCTGGTGCGGTTCTGCTTTATTAATTTTCTGTCCAACACTTCTCCAACCTGACATAATTAATAAGGAAATTCATTATTCGGAGTCCCAAACGAACGAATTTGGCTAAAATCCCGTGATCTCGGGACTATGCCCAGAGTCCAATTTCGTGGGCCGTTTACAATCAACCTGCCAAATTTCAGCCCTTTCCGACACCATCGCGACAAATGACAAAATTGCCCCTGGTCCGATTTTTCTTTGTTAATTTTCTGTCCGGCAATTCTTCAGCCTGACATAATTAATAAGGAAATTAATAATTCGGAGGCCCAAACGAAATAATTTGGCTAAAATCCCGTGATCCCGGGTCTTTAACCCGGGCCCAATTTCGCGGGCCATTTCCAACCAACCTGCCAAATTTCGGCCCATTCCGACCCCATCGCAAAAAATGACAAAATTGCCCCTGGTCCGATTTTTCTTTGTTAATTTTCTGTCCAGCACTTCTTCAACCTGACATAATTAATAAGGAAATTATTTATTCGGAGGCCCAAAAGAAGGAATTTCACTAAAATCCAGCGATCCCGGGTCTGTGCCCCGAGTCCAATTTCACAGGCCGTTTCCAATCAACCCACCAAATTTCGGCCCATTACGACACCGTCGCGACAAATGATAACATTGCCCCTGGTGCGGTTTTGCTTTGTTAATTTTTTGTCCAGCACTTCTTCAATGTGACAAGATTAATACGGAAGTTAATTATTCGGAGGCCCAAATAAAGGAATTTGGCTAAAATCCCGTGATCCCGGGTCTGTGCCCCGAGTCCAATTTGGCGAGCCGTTTCCAATCAACCTGCCAAATTTCGGCCCATTCTGACATCGTCCTGACAAATGACAAAATTGCTCC
>NW_019263800.1:0-5976 GCF_002742605.1 Olea europaea var. sylvestris | reverse complement strand
GTTTTTTTCTTTCTTAATTTTCTGTCCAGTACTTCTTCAACCTAACATAATTAATACGAAAATTAATTATTCGGTGGCCTAAACGAAGGAGTTTTGCTAAAATCCCGTGATCTCGGGTCTGTACCCCGGTCCAATTTCACGAGCCGTTTTCAATCAACCTACCAGATTTTGGCCCATTCCGACACCATCGCGAAAAATGATGAAATTGCCCCTGGTGCGATTTTGCTTTGTTAATTTTCTATCTAGTATTCTTCAACCTGACATAATTAATAAGGAAATTAATTAGTCGGAGGCCGAAACGAAGGAGTTTGGCTAAAATCCCGTGATCTCGGGTCTGTCCCCCGGTCCAATTTCACGAGCCGTTTTCAATCAACCTACCAGATTTTGGCCCATTCCGACACCATCGCGAAAACTGATGAAATTGCCCCTGGTGCGAATTTGCTTTGTTAATTTTCTATCTAGTATTCTTCAACCTGACATAATTAATAAGGAAATTAATTAGTCGGAGGCCGAAACGAAGGAGTTTGGCTAAAATCCCGTGATCTCGGGTCTGTCCCCCGGTCCAATTTCACGAGCCGTTTTCAATCAACCTACCAGATTTTGGCCCATTCCGACACCATCGCGAAAACTGATGAAATTGCCCCTGGTGCGAATTTGCTTTGTTAATTTTCTATCTAGTATTCTTCAACCTGACATAATTAATAAGGAAATTAATTAGTCGGAGGCCGAAACGAAGGAGTTTGGCTAAAATCCCGTGATCCCGGGTCTGTGCCCCGAGTCCAATTTCGCGGGCCGTTTCCAATCAACCTACCAAATTTCGGCCCATTCCGACACCATCGCGAAAAATAACAAAATTGCCCCTTGTACGGTTTTGCTTTTTTAATTTTCTATCCAGTGCTTCTTCAACCTGACATAATTAATAAGGAAATTAATTATTCGGAGGCCGAAACGAAGGAGTTTGGCTAAAATCCCGTGATCCCGGGTCTGTGCCCCGAGTCCAATTTCTCGGGCCATTTCCAATGAACTTGTCAAATTTTGGCCCATTCCGACACCGCCGCGGCAAATGACAAAATTGCCCCTGGTACGGTTTTGCTTTGTTAATTTTCAGTACAACACTTCTTCAACCTGACATAATTAATAAGGAAATTAATTATTCGGAGGATCAAACAAAGGAATTTTGGGTAAAATCCTGTGATCCCGGGTCTGTGCCCCGAGCCCAATTTCGCGGGCCATTTCCAATCAACCTGCCAAATTTCGGCCCATTCCAATACCATCGCGACAAATGACAAAATTGCCCTTGGTGTGATTTTTCTTTATTAATTTTCTGTCCAGAATTTCTTCAACCTGACATAATTAATACGAAAATTAATTATTCGGAATCCTAAACGAAGGAGTTTCGCTAAATCCCGTGATCCCGGGTTTGCACCCCGAGTCCAATTTCTTGGGTCGTTTCCAATCTACCTGCTAAATTTTGGCCCATTCTGACACCGTCGTGAAAATTGACAAAATTGCCCTTGGTGTGGTTTTGCTTGGTAAATTTTCTGTCCAACGCTTCTTCAACCTGACATAATTATTAAGGTAATTAATTGTTCGGAGGCCCAAACGAAGGAATTTGGCTAAAATCTCGTGATCCCGGCACTGTGCCCCGAGTCCAATTTCGCGGACCATTTCCAATCAACCTGCCAAATTTCGGCCCATTCCGACATTATCACGACAAATGAAAAAATCACCCCTGGTGCGATTTTTCTTTGTTAATTTTCTGTCCAACACTTTTTCAACCTTATATAATTAATACTGAAACTAATTATTCGGATGCCCGAACTAAGGCATTTATCTAAAATCCCGCGATCTCGAGTTTGTGCCCCGAGTCCAATTTCACGGGCCGTTTCCAATCAACCTGCCAAATTTCAGCCCATTCCGACACCGTCGCGACAAATAACAATATTGTCCCTAGTGCGATTTTACATTGTTATTTTTCTATCTGACACTTCTTCAATGACATAATTAATAAGGAAATTAATTATTCGGAGGCCCAAACGAAGGAATTTGGCTAAAATCCCGTAATCCCAGGTTTTTGCTCCGAGTCCAATTTCAAGGGCCGTTTCCAATTAACCTGCCAAATTTCGACCCATTTCGACACCGTCTCAACAAATGACAAAATTGCCCCTAGTGCGGTTTTACTTTGTTAATTTTCTTTCTAGCACTTTTTTAATCTGACATAATTAATGCGAAAATTAATTATTCAGAGGCCCAAACGAAGGAATTTGGCTAAAATCCCGTGATCTCGGGTATACCCCGAGTCCATATTCAAGGGCCGTTTCTTATCAACCTGCCAATTTTCGGCCCATTCCGACACCATCACGACAAATGACAAAATCATCCCTGGTGCAATTTTTCTTTGTTAATTTTTTTTCCAGCACATCTTCAACCTGATATAATTAATACGAAAATTAATTATTCGGATGCCCAAACTAAGGAATTTATCTAAAATCCCATGATCCCGAGTCTGTGCCTCGAGTCCAATTTCACGGGCCATTTCCAGTCCCAAATTTCGGCCCATTCCGACACTGTCGCAACAAATAAGAAAAATGCCCCTGGTGCGATTTTGCATTGTTAATTTTCTGTCCTACACTTTTTGAATGACATAATTAATAAGGAAATTAATTATTTAGAGGCCCAAATGAAGGAATTTGGCTAAAATCCCGTGATCCTAGGTCTGTGCCCCGAGTCCAATTTCAAGGGCCATTTCCAATCAACCTGCTAAATTTTGGCCCATTCCGACACCGTCGCGACGAATTACAAAATTGCCCCTGGTGCGGTTTTTCTTTGTGAATTTTCTATCCAGCACTTCTTCAACCTGACATAATTAATACGGAAATTAATTATTCGGAGGCCCAAACGACGAAATTTGGCTAAAATCCCGTCATCCCAGGTTTGTGCTTCGAGTCCAACTTCAAGGGCCATTTCCAATCAACCTGCTAAATTTTGGCCCATTCCGACACCGTCGCGACGAATTACAAAATTGCCCCTGGTGCGGTTTTTCTTTGCTAATTTTCTGGCCAGCACTTCTTCAACCTGACATAATTAATACGGAAATTAATTATTCGGAGGCCTAAACGAAGGAATTTGGCTAAAATCCCGTCATCCCAGGTTTGTGCTTCGAGTCCAACTTCAAGGGCCATTTCCAATCAACCTGCTAAATTTTGGCCCATTCCGACACCGTCGCGACGAATTACAAAATTGCCCCTGGTGCGGTTTTTCTTTGCTAATTTTCTGGCCAGCACTTCTTCAACCTGACATAATTAATACGGAAATTAATTATTCGGAGGCCTAAACGAAGGAATTTGGCTAAAATCCCGTCATCCCAGGTTTGTGCTTCGAGTCCAACTTCAAGGGCCATTTCCAATCAACCTGCTAAATTTTGGCCCATTCCGACACCGTCGCGACGAATTACAAAATTGCCCCTGGTGCGGTTTTTCTTTGCTAATTTTCTGGCCAGCACTTCTTCAACCTGACATAATTAATACGGAAATTAATTATTCGGAGGCCTAAACGAAGGAATTTGGCTAAAATCCCGTGATCCCGGGTCTGTGCCCCGAGTCCAATTTCACAGGAATGAAGGAATTTGGCTGACATAATTAATAAGGAAATTAATTATTCGGAGGCCCAAATGAAGGAATTTGGCTAAAATCCCGTCATCCCAGGTTTGTGCTTCGAGTCCAACTTCAAGGGCCATTTCCAATCAACCTGCCAAATTTCGGCCCATTTCGACACCGTTGCGACAAATGACAAAATTGCCCCTAGTGCGGTTTTTCTTTGTTAATTTTCTTTCTAGCACTATTTCAACCTGACATAATTAATACGAAAATTAATTATTCGGAGGCCCAAATGAAGGAATTTGGCTAAAATCCCGTGATCTCGAGTATGCTCCGAGTCCAATTTCAAGGCCCATTTCTTATCAACCTGCCAATTTTCGGCCCATTCCGACACCATCATGACAAATGACAAAATCACCCCTGGTGCGATTTTTCTTTATTAATCTTCTTTCCAGGACTTCGTTAACCTGAATAATTAATACGAAAATTAATTATTCGGATGCCCAAACTAAGTAATTTATCTAAAATCCCATGATCCCGAGTCTGTGCCTCGAGTCCAATTTCACGGGCCGTTTCCAATCAACCTTCCAAATTTCAGCCCATTTCGACACTGTCGCAACAAATAAGAAAATTGCCCCGGTGTGATTTTGCATTGTTAATTTTCTGTCCAACACTTTTTGAATGACATAATTAATAAGGAAATTAATTATTCGGAGGCCCAAACGAAGGAATTTGGCTAAAATCCCATGATCCCGGGTCTTTGCCCCAAGTCCAATTTCAAGGCTTGTTTCCAATCAACCTGCTAAATTTCGGCCCATTCTGACACCGTCGCGACAAATGACAAAATTGCCCCAGGTGCTATTTTTCTTTGTTAATTTTCTGTCCGGCACTTCTTCAACCTGATATAATTAATATGAAAATTAATTATTCGTAGGCCCAAATGAAGGAATTAGGCTAAAATCCCGTGATCCAAGGTCTGTGCTCCGAGTTCAAGGGCCGTTTCCAATCAACTTGCCAAATTTCAGCCCATTTCGACACCGTCGTGACAACTGACTAAATTGACCCTGGTGCGGTTTTTCTTTGTTAATTTTCTTTCTAGCACTTTTTCAACCTGACCTAGTTGATACGGAAATTAATTATTCGTAGGCCCAAACAAAGGAATTTGGCTAAAATCCCGTGATCCCGAGTCTGTGCCCCGAGTCCAATTTCAAGGGCCGTTTCCAATCAACCTGCCTAATTCCTACCCATTCCCACACCGTCACGACAAATGACAAAATCACCCATGGTGCGATTTTTCTTTGTTAATTTTCTGTCCAGCACTTCTTCAACCTGATATAACTAATACGAAAATTAATATTCGGATGCCAAAACTAAGGAATTTATCTAAAATCCTGTGATCCTGAGTCTGTGCCCCGAGTCCAATTTCACGGGCCTTTTCCAATCAACCAGCCAAATTTCGGCCCATTCCAACATCGTCGGGACAAATAAAAAAATTTCCCCTAGTGCAATTATGCATTGTTAATTTTTTGTCCAACACTTCTTCAATCTCACATAATTAATAAGAAAATTAATCATTCGGAGGCCAAAACGAAGGAATTTGGCAAAAATCCCATGATCCCGAGTCTGTACCTCGAGTCCAATTTCAAGGGCCGTTTCCAATCAACCTGCCAAATTTCAGCCCATTCCGACATCGTCGCGACAAATGACAAAATTGCTGCTGGTGCGGTTTTTTTGTTAATTTTCTGTCCAGCACTTCTTCAACCTAACATAATTAATACGGAAATTAATTATTCGGAATCCCAAACGTAGGAATTTGGCTAAAATCCCGTGATCCCGGGTCTGTGCTCCGAGTCTAATTTCAATGGCCGTTTCAAATCGACCTGCCAAATTTCGGTCCATTTCGACACCATCGCGACAAATGACAAAATTGCCCCTGGTGCGATTTTTCTTTGTTAATTTTCCTTCCAGCACTTTTTCAACCTAACATAATTAATACGAAAATTAATCATTCGGAGGCCAAAACGAAGGAATTTGGTTAAAATCCCGTGATCCTGAGTCTGTGCCCTGAGTCCTATTTCAAGGGCCATTTCCAATCAACCTGCCAAATTTCGGTCCATTCCGACACCATCGCGACGAATGATAAAATTGCCCCTGGTGTAGTTATTCTTTGTTAATTTTCTATCCAACACTTCTTCAACCTGACATAATTAATACGGAAATTAATTATTCAGAGGCCCAAATGAAGGAATTTGGCTAAAATCCCATGATCCCGAATCTGTGCCCTAGGTCCAATTTCGTGGGCCATTTCCATTCAACCTACCAAATTTCGGCCCATTCCGACACCATCGCAACAAATGATAAAATTGAGGAAATTAATTAT
>NW_019263799.1:12512-14050 GCF_002742605.1 Olea europaea var. sylvestris | reverse complement strand
GCATCGATGATATTGATGAAATGAAATTGAAGACAATAGATTTAAACTTTCTAATTTACATAAAGTTTTAACATTAACAGGTCCTAATCTATCATACCATGAGTTAGAGGACTCAATCAAGTAAGCAGAAGATTTATTTTTATTAATATCAAAATCACGAAGTATAAGCATTACATTCATTTTGAATAGCCCATTAGCTAAGTACCACTTGCCCAGAAACATGCCACTTTTGGTAAGTATAAACTTATCAAACTCAAATACTAGTCTAAACTCATTTTTGCTTAACAAAGCTCCGGATACCAAGTTTTTGCGAATAATCAGGAACATGCAACGTATCGACGAGAGTTACTTCTTTTCTTGATGTCATCTTCAGCACTACTTTACCTAGACCAACAATTTTGGATGTTGCCGAGTATCCCATAAATAATTGTCGTCCATTGATAGGAGTGTAAGATGAAAACATCTCCTCATCAGCACAAAGATGTCGAGTAGTGCCTGTGTCTATGAACCATTCTCTTGAATTGTCCACCATGTTTACTTCAAATACAACAGTTGAGACCATTAGTTCAGACATACCGTTAGACAATTTGTCTTCCTCGATCAAGTGTACTTGGTCCTTTTTGTTTTGCTTTTTCTGTCGGCAATCCTTTGCGATGTGACCAGGCTTACCGCAATTATAACAATCTCCTTTGAATTTCTTAGCCTTGTTTTTTTGCTTGCCATTATCTAAGTGTTTTCTTTTCTTACTAATATTTGGCTCCACCAAATTGGCTTTAGCCTCCATATGCAGCTTTCCAGACTCCTTCTCAAAATTTCAATTATCTTCCTCAATTCTTAATCTTACAATAAGATCTTCAAGTCCCATTTCCTTACGTTTATGTTTTAGGTAGTTCTTGAAATCTTTCCACATTGGAGGTAATTTCTCGATAATAGCGGCGACCTAAAATGACTCACTGAGTTTCATACCTTCTGCATGTATATCATGCAAGATGATTTGCAGCTCTTGGAGTTGATTCATCACCGTATTAGAATCTATCATCTTGAAATCTAGGAATTTGCCCACTACGAATTTCTTTAATCCGGCATCTTCCGTTTTGTACTTCTTTTTCAGTGATTCCCACAGTAACTTAGTTGTCTTAACTGAACTGTATACGATGTATAGTATGTTGTCAAGACAATTGAGGATGTAGTTCCTGCACAAGAAGTCACTATGACTTCATGCATCAAATGCTGCTTGTTTTTGAGAATCTGTTTCTTCCTCCTCAACGGTTGGAGCATCTTTACTCAAGAATTTTGCTAAATTCAGAGTTGTGAGATAAAACAATATTTTCTGTTGCCATCTTTTAAAATCCACTCCTGTGATTTTTTCTGGTTTCTCCCTGTGAGCATTGTTTGGGATACGACGGATGTGTTGTTACTTGTCATAATCTAACAAAATTTCAGAATATAAATTAGCACATAAATAAAAAAAGATTTTCGTCTTAAGATTGTTGAAAATCTTCGAGAATGTTGTGCGGTAATTTAGATAGCGAATAAAT
>NW_019263799.1:0-4186 GCF_002742605.1 Olea europaea var. sylvestris | reverse complement strand
CGTACTCTCCTCCATACCTTCCACAAGGATATCCCCCCATGGTTACCCCTCACAATGTTATCCGCCAAGGTTGCCACACGGTTATCCTTCACCAACAAGCTATCCTCCTCTGTTGGAGATTTAGAGAACTATAGGCAAATAAACAGAAAGCATGCAGAGAATAGAGAAGAATGCAAAGAAAAAACACTTGTTTTCTTGTGCATTTATTCCAAAAATGTAAATGCATATTTATAGGCTTACATACAAGCTGAAAAGAGCTAAAAATCCTAAACTAACATCTAATTTATTGCCACTAATTTATACTGACTTTGACCGACTCAAAACTAGAAAAAATGGAGCAAATACTTGAAATTAAACCATTATTTCTGACTCAGTCAAACTAGACTAAACTGAAAATTAACATGACGATTTTGAATTAACTTTCAACACTCGCCCTTGATTCAAAATTGCAAACTCCAAGTTGATTCTTAAAATAAACTTGCTTTTCATGAGGGAGCGATTTTGTTAGAATATCAGCTATCTGGTTGTGTTGCAATAATGTAGACTGATCTACCTTTTTGCTACAAGCTCTTGAATGAAGTGAACTCGAATATCTATATTCTTCATTCTTCTATGGTAAGCTGAATTCTTGGACATGGCAATTGCAGCTTTGTTGTCACAGTAGATTTCAGCTCTTCCTTTTTGTTCCTGATCAAGGCTTGCAAGTAGTCTTTGCAACCATACAACTTGACATGCTGATGAAGTTACAGCTGCATATTCAGCTTCAGATGAAGATAAAGCTGTTGTTGATTGTTTCTTTGAACTCCAAGATATGGCTCCTGATCCCAAGCTGAAAATATAACCTAAAGTGGTTTTTCTATCTTCCAAACAACCTGCCCAATCACTATCAGTAAATCTAAACAACTTGAAATATGAAACATGACAATACCATAACCCAAAGTCTATTGTTCTAGCAATGTAGCGCAAGACCCTTTTTGCAGCTCCAAGGTGATGCTTTGAAGGACAATGTGTGAACCTAGAAATCACTCCAACTAAAAATGCTATGTCAGGTCTGGTATGAGTTAAGTATATCAAGCCACCAACCAAGCTTCTAAAATAACTTGAATTTGCTTGTTCGGTACCCTCACCTAGCTGCAACTTTCATTCAAATTCAAAGGTGTTGCTGCAACTTTGCAATTCAACATGTTGAATCTTTTAAGAAGATCGGTTGCATATTTCCTTTGTGAAACAAAAACTCCATCTTCAAGTTGCTCCACTTCTAGGCCAAGGAAATAGCGCAAAAGACCTAAATCTAACATTTCAAATTTGTTCTTCATACACACTTTAAATTCATTAATAAGAGAAGAAGAAGAACTCATGTAAATTATGTCATCAACAAAAAGACAAACAATTAGAAGATCATTTTTACCATGTCCCTTTAAATAAAGTATGGGCTCACTTTTGCTTCTTTCAAATCCATTTTGATGAAAGTACGAATCTATCTTATTGTACCATGCCCGTAGAGATTGCTTTAGCCCATAGAGGGCTTTCTTCAATCTATAGACCTTATCTTCCTTTCTTGGAATGACAAAACCTTCTGGTTGAGAGACATAAACTTCTTCCTCCAATTCTCCATTTAAAAATGTAGACTTTACATCGAATTGAAAAACAGGGCCATCTTAATTATGCTGCCAAGACTAAAATGGTTCTCACTATTTCAAATCGAGCAACAGGCGAAAATGTGTTGTTGTAATCAATACTTTGTTGTAGGGAATACCCCTTTGCCACGAGCCGAGCCTTGTGCTTTTCTATTTTTCCGTTTGAATGGTATTTTGTTCTGTAAACCCATTTTACTCCAATAGCATTTTTATCTACAGGTAGGTCAACCAATTCCCATGTCTCATTTGTCTTAATTGCCTCAAGCTCTTCTTTCATTGCGCTACACAATTCTTCTTTATTTACTGCTTCCTTATAGCTGGTAGGATCTGAAACGAACAAAGCTTGAGTTGTCTCATAAATTTCCCTTAATGACATGAATTTCCTTGGAGGAGACTCAGCTTGTGTGGAAGATGAGCTGCTATTACTTAAAGGGCTGGATGTTGTTGAATTTGAGAGAACTCCGCTTGGTGAACTTGGAGGAGTTGGTTCCATTTTTCTAGTTGGTGAAGGTTCACTTGTTGGCACTTTGATATGAATAACTTCAATATTGTCATCGGCAACTTCATCTTTTTCATGCCAATTCCAGCTTGCTTCTTCATCAAATACAACATTCCTACTGATAACTATTTTGCCACTAACAGGATTATATAGCCTATATGCTTTAGATTGAGAACAATAACCCACAAAAATACATTTTGCAAAATTTTCAAGGAGTTTACTACGATTATGTGAATCATTCAAAGCATAGGCAATACAACCAAAAATTTTCAAGTGACTTACCCAAGGTCTTGTACCATTCCAAGCTTCATATGGAGTTTGATTCAAAACAGCTTTTGTTGGAGATAAATTCAACAAGTAGACTGCAATAGCAACAGCCTCTGCCCAAAATTGGTCTGGCATCCCCTTGGCCTTTAGCAAGATTCTTGCTATCTCAACAACCGTACGGTTCTTCTTTTCAGCCACTCGATTTTGCTCCGGAGTATATGGTGCGGTCAATTCCCTCCGTAAGCCGTGTTTATCACACAATTGATTGAATTCATGAGAAACAAACTCACTGCCTCTATTTGTATGAAGTGCCCTTATACTTCTTCCATTTTGCTTTTCAACAAATGCTTCGAACTTTTTGAAAGCTTCAAACGATTTTGATTTGTTTTGCAGAAAGTAGACCCAACTCATTTGGCTATAATCATCCGTGAATAACAAGAAATATCGGCTCCCACCAAAAGATTCCGTTTTCATGGATCCACACAAGTCAGCATGTATGAGATCAAGCCAATCAGTTGCTCTTCTAGACCTTCCTACAGGAAATGATTTTTTACACTATTTTTCGTATATACACCCTTCACACAAATCCAAAGATTCACTTTTAGGCAGCCCAACTACGATTTTCTTTTGACTTAATAACTTCATACCTTTAACATTCAAATGCCCATACCGTAGGTGCCATAGTTTAGACCCACTATTTTCCTTAACAACAAGAGCATGGTTGCTTATTTGCTGCCATTTGAATATCTACAATAATCTGATTTGATTTTTATCTCTAATCACACATGAGACATCATCAAACAAACAGAATACCCACTAGCCATGAGTTGCCCAACACTCAACAAATTTTGCGATAAGCTAGGAATATAATAGACATTGTAAAGGAGCTTTACATTACCATGACCATGACCATTTTTTACTGTCACAGTACCTCTGCCTTCTACTTGCATCTGTTTGTCATCTCCAAGTTTCACCTTTATCTTGTATGTCTTATCAAGCTTTTTGAATAAAGACTTTATATCTACTGTCGAAGAACCATATACCACTATGAGTGGTTGTATCTTCTTGATAGACCATGAAAACTTGACTTCTTCTTCTTCTTTGATATAGTTTGATTGCTTTCCCTTTTCCCAGCATTCTGCCTTTACATGCCCAAACTGTTTGCAATGATAACACTAAATGCCACAATTATTGTTTCTCTGTTGATAATTGGTTCGCCCAATTCTGCTATAATTACCTCTGCTGCCATAACTACCTCTGCCTCGAAATACTCCTCTTCCAATTCCTCTATTAGCTGCCTCTCTTGGCTGATTAGATGGCTCTCCCATCACTTGAAATGCTTTCTCTTCAGTTTTCTCATTTGATTTATTCATTCTTTCTTCATGAGAGTGCAAAGAGCCCATTAATTCACCGAATGAATACTTAGATAAATCTTTGGACTCTTCAATGGCTGCAACTACATGATCAAACTTTGGAGCCAGATTTCTCAAGACTTTTGCAACTATGGTTTGATCAGTAATTTCCTCTCCAAAGGATCTCATTTGGCTTGCAATTGCAGAAACTTTAGAAAGGAATCATGTACAAATTCTCTACTTTTCATATGTAAGGTTTCAAAATCACGACGAAGAGATTGGAGTTTCACTGTGATTACCTTTTCAGAACCTTGGAACACCTTCTGCAATATTGTCCAAGCTTCTCTTGCTGTAGCTGCTATTGCAATTTTTGAGAAAATACTCTCATGAACTGCTTGTTGAATGAAGAATAATGCCTTAGAGTCCTTCTT
>NW_019263798.1:0-14050 GCF_002742605.1 Olea europaea var. sylvestris | reverse complement strand
GCTTATTCTTTCGAAAAATGGCCGAAATCCCTCATACGTCACGATGAAGTGGTGAGTTCAAACCAAAACGGTCGCTACATTTCTACAAAGTACTTATGGGCTAAAACGGACATCGTGGGCAAAAGTTACGCTCGATTCTTCGTACGTCGACTAACCAAGCGTTCCAAATATAAAAATGCTCATTCTTTTGAAAAATGGCCAAAATCCCTCATACGACACAACGAAGTGGTGAGTTCAATCCAAAACGGTCGCTACATTTCCAAAAAGTACTTATGAGCCCAAAACGGACATCGTGTGCAAAAGTTACGCTCGATTCTTTGTACGTTGACTATCCAAGCGTTCCAAATATAAAAGTGCTCATTCTTTAGAATAATGGCCGAAATCCCTCATTCGTCACGATGAAGTGTTGAGTTCAATCCAAAACGGTCGCTACATTTCCAAAAAGTACTTATGTGCCCAAAACGGACATCGTGGGCAAAAGTTACGCTCGATTCTTCGTACGCCGACTATCCAAGCGTTCCAAATATAAAAGTGCTCATTCTTTCAAAAAATGGCCGAAATCCCTCATACGTCACCACAAAGTGGTGAGTTCAATCCAAAAGGGTCGCTACATTTCCAAAAAGTACTTATGTGCCCAAAACGGACATCGTGTGCAAAAGTTACGCTCGATTCTTCATACGCCGACTATCCAAGCGTTCCAAATATAAAAGTACTCATTCTTTTGAAAAACGGACTAAATCTCTCGTGCGTCACGATGAAATGGTGAGTTCAATCCAAAACGGTCGCTACATTTCCAAAAAGTACTTATGGGCCCAAAACGGACATCGTGTGCAAAATGTTACGCTCGATTCATCGTACGCCGACTATCCAAGCGTTCCAAATATAAAAGTGCTCATTCTTTCAAAAAATGGCCGAAATCCCGCATGCGACACGACAATGTGGTGAGTTTAATCCAAAACGGTCGCTACATTTCCAAAAAGTTCTTATGGGCCCAAAACGAAAATCGTGTGCAAAAGTTATGCTCGATTCTTCGTAAGCCGACTATCCCAGCGTTCCAAATATAAAAGTGCTCATTCTTTCGAAAAATGTCCGAAATCCCTCATAGGTCACGACGAAGTGTTGAGTATAATCCAAAAGGGTAGCTACCTTTCCAAAAAGTACTTATGGGCCCAAAACAGACATCGTGTGCAAAAGTTACGCTCGATTCTTAGTTCACCGACTATCCAAGCATTCAAAATATAAAAGTGCTCATTCTTTCGAAAAACAGCCAAAATCCCTCGTACGTCACGACGAAGTGGTGAGTTCAATCCAAAACGTTCGCTACATTTCAAAAAAATACTTATGGGCCAAAACAGACATTGTGTGCAAAAGTTACGCTCGATTCTTCGTACGCCGACTATCCATGCGTTCCAAATATAAAAGTGTTCATTCTTTCAAAAAATGGCCGAAATCCCATCACGATGAAGTGGTAAGTTCAACCCAAAAGGGTCGCTACATTTCCAAAAAGTACTTATGTCCCCAAAATGGACATCGTGTGCAAAAGTTACGCTCGATTCTTCATATGCCGACTATCCAAGCGTTCCGAATATAAAAGTGCTCATTCTTTTGAAAAATGGCCAAAATCCCTCGTGCGTCACGATGAAATGGTGAGTTCAATCCAAAACGGTCGCTGCATTTCCAAAAAGTACTTATGGGCCCAAAACGGACATCATGTGCAAAAGTTACGCTCGATTCGTCGTACGCCGACTATCCAAGCGTTCCAAATATAAAAGTGCTCATTCTTTCGAAAAATGGCCGAAAATCCCTCATACGTCACGACGAAGTGGTGAGTTCAATCCAAAACGGTCACTATATTTCCAAAAAGTACATATGAGCCCAAAACGGACATCGTGTGCAAAAGTTACACTCGATTCTTCGTAGGTCGACTATCCAAGCGTTCCAAATATAAAAGTACTTATTCTTTCGAAAAATGGCCGAAATCCCTCATACGTCACGATGAAGTGGTGAGTTCAAACCAAAACGGTCGCTACATTACCAAAAAGTACTTATGGGCTAAAACGGACATCGTGTGCAAAAGTTACACTCGATTCTTCGTACGTCGACTAACCAAGCGTTCCAAATATAAAAATGCTCATTCTTTTGAAAAATGGCCAAAATCCCTCATACGACACAACGAAGTGGTGAGTTCAATCCAAAACGGTCGCTACATTTCCAAAAAGTACTTGTGAGCGCAAAACGGACATCGTGTGCAAAAGTTACGCTCGATTCTTTGTACGTTGACCATCCAAGCGTTCCAAATATAAAAGTGCTCATTCTTTCGAAAAATGGCCAAAATCCCTCATACGTCACGACGAAGTGATGAGTTCAATCCAAAACGGTCACTACATTTCCAAAAAGTACTTATGAGCCCAAAACGGACATCGTGTGCAAAAGTTACGCTCGATTCTTTGTACGCCGACTATCCAAGCGTTCCAAATATAAAAGTGCTTATTCTTTCGAAAAATGGCCGAAATCCCTCATTCGTCACGATGAAGTGTTGAGTTCAATCCAAAACGGTCGCTACATTTCCAAAAAGTACTTATGGGCCCATTACGGACACCGTGTGCAAAAGTTACGCTCGATTCTTCGTACGCCGACTAACCAAGCGTTCCAAATATAAAAATGCTCATTCTTTTGAAAAATGGCCAAAATCCCTCATACGACACAACGAAGTGGTGAGTTCAATCCAAAACGGTCGCTACATTTCCAAAAAGTACTTATGGGCCCATTACGGACACCGTGTGCAAAAGTTACGCTCGATTCTTCGTACGCCGACTAACCAAGCGTTCCAAATATAAAAATGCTCATTCTTTTGAAAAATGGCCAAAATCCCTCATACGACACAACGAAGTGGTGAGTTCAATCCAAAACGGTCGCTACATTTCCAAAAAGTACTTATGGGCCCATTACGGACACCGTGTGCAAAAGTTACGCTCGATTCTTCGTACGCCGACTAACCAAGCGTTCCAAATATAAAAATGCTCATTCTTTTGAAAAATGGCCAAAATCCCTCATACGACACAACGAAGTGGTGAGTTCAATCCAAAACGGTCGCTACATTTCCAAAAAGTACTTATGTCCCCAAAACGGACATCGTGTGCAAAATTTACGCTCGATTCTTCATATGCCGACTATCCAAGCGTTCCGAATATAAAAGTGCTCATTCTTTCAAAAAATGGCCGAAATCCCTCATACATCACCACGAAGTGGTGAGTTCAATCCAAAAGGGTCGCTACATTTCCAAAAAGTACTTATGTGCCCAAAACGGACATCGTGTGCAAAAGTTACGCTCGATTCTTCATACCCCGACTATCCAAGCGTTCCAAATATAAAAGTGTTCATTGTTTTTAAAAATGGCCTAAATCTCTCGTGCGTCACGACGAAATGGTGAGTTCAATCCAAAACGGTCGCTGCATTTCCAAAAAGTACTTATGGGCCCAAAACGGACATCGTGTGCAAAAGTTACGCTCGATTCATCATACGCCGACTATCCAAGCGTTCCAAATACAAAAGTGCTCATTCTTTCGAAAAATGGCCGAAAATCCCTCATACGTCACGACGAAGTGGTGAGTTCAATCCAAAACGGTCACTACATTTCCAAAAAGTACTTATGAGCCCAAAACGGACATCGTGTGCAAAAGTTACGCTCGATTCTTCGTAGGTCGACTATCCAAGCGTTCCAAATATAAAAGTACTTATTCTTTCAAAAAATGGCCGAAATCCCTCATACGTCACGATGAAGTGGTGAGTTCAAACCAAAATGGTCGCTACATTTCCAAAAAGTACTTATGGGCTAAAACGGATATCATGTGCAAAAGTTACGCTCGATTCTTCGTACGACGAATAACCAAGCGTTCTAAGTATAAAAATGCTCATTCTTTCGAGAAACGGCCAAAATCCCTCACACGACACGACGAAGTGGTGAGTTCAATCCAAAAAGGTCGCTACATTTCCAAAAAGTACTTATGAGCCCAAAACGGACATCGTGTGCAAAAAGTTACGCTCGATTCTTCGTACGTAGACTATCCAAGCGTTCCAAATATAAAAATGCTCATTCTTTTGAAAAATGTCCGAAATCCCTCATACGACACAACGAAGTGGTGAGTTCAATCCAAAATGGTCGCTACATTTCCAAAAAGTACTTGTGAGCCCAAAACGGAAATCGTGTGCAAAAGTTACGCTCGATTCTTTGTACGTTGACTATCCAAGCGTTCCAAATATAAAAGTGCTCATTCTTTCGAAAAATGGCCAAAATCCCTCATACGTCACGATGAAGTGGTTAGTTCAAACCAAAACGGTCGCTACATTTCCAAAAAGTACTTATGGGCTAGAACGGACATCGTGTGCAAAAGTTACGCTCGATTCTTCGTACGACGAATAACCAAGCGTTCTAAGTATAAAAATGCTCATTCTTTTGAGAAATGGCCAAAATCCCTCATACGACACGACGAAGTGGTGAGTTCAATCCAAAAAGGTCGCTACATTTCCAAAATGTACTTATGAGCCCAAAACGGACATCCTGTGCAAAAGTTACGCTCGATTCTTCGTACGTCTACTATCCAAGCATTCCGAATATAAAAGTGCTTATTCTTTCGAAAAATGGCCGAAATCCCTCATACATCACGACGAAGTGGTGAATTCAATCCAAAACAGTCGCTATATTTCCAAAAAGTACTTATGGGCCTAAACGGACATCGTGTGCGAAAGTTACGCTCGATTCGTCGTACGCCGACTAACTAAGCGTTCCAAATATAAAAATACTCATTCTTTTGAAAAGTGGCTGAAATCCCTCATACGACACATCGAAGTGGTGAGTTCAATCCAAACGGTCGCTACATTTCCCAAAAGTACTTATGAGCCCAAAACGGACATCGTGTGCAAAAGTTACGCTCGATTCTTCGTACGTAGACTATCCAAGCGTTCCAAATATAAAAGTGCTGTTTCTTTCGAAAAATGGCTGAAATCCCTCATTCGTGATGATGAAGTGTTGAGTTCAATCCAAAACGGTCGCTACATTTCTAAAAAGTACTTATGGGCCCAAAACGGACATCGTGTGCAAAAGTTACGCTCGATATTTCGAACGCTGACGGTCCAAGCGTTCCAAATATAAAAGTGCTCATTATTTCAAAAAATGGCCGAAATCCCGCATGCGACACGACGAAGTGGTGAGTTCAATCCAAAACGGTCGCTACATTTCCAAAAAGTACTTATGGGCCCAAAACGGAAATCGTGTGCAAAAGTTACGCTCGATTCTTCGTACGTCGACTATCCAAGCGTTCCAAATATAAAAGTGCTCATTCTTTCGAAAAATGTCTGAAATCCCTCATATGTCGCGACGAAGTGTTGAGTATAATCCAAAAGGGCCGCTACCTTTCCAAAAAGTACTTATGGGCCCAAAACAGACATCGTGTGCAAAAGTTACGCTCGATTCTTAGTTCGCCGACTATCCAAGCATTCAAAATATAAAAGTGCTCATTCTTTCAAAAAATAGCCAAAATCCCTCGTACGTCACGACGAAGTGGTGAGTTTAATCCAAAACGTTCGCTACATTTCCAAAAAGTACTTATGGGCCCAAAACGGAAATCGTGTGCAAAAGTTACGCTCGATTCTTCGTACGCCGACTATCCAAGCGTTCCAAATATAAAAGTGTTCATTCTTTCAAAAAATGGCCGAAATCCCATCACGATGAAGTGGTAAGTTCAACCCAAAAGGGTCGCTACATTTCCAAAAAGTACTTATGTCCCCAAAACGGACATCATGTGCAAAAGTTACGCTCGATTCTTCATATGCCGACTATCCAAGCGTTCCGAATGTAAAAGTGCTCATTCTTTTGAAAAATGGCCAAAATCCCTCGTGCGTCACGATGAAATGGTGAGTTCAATCCAAAACGGTCGCTGCATTTCCAAAAAGTACTAATGGGCCTAAACGGACATCGTGTGCGAAAGTTACGGTCGATTCGTCGTACGCCGACTATCCAAGAGTTCCAAATATAAAAATACTCATTCTTTTGAAAAGTGGCCGAAATCCCTCATACGACACGTCGATGTGGTGAGTTCAATTCAAAACGGTCGCTCCATTTCCAAAAAGTACTTATGTGCCCAAAATGGACATTGTGTGCAAAAGTTACGCTCGATTTTTCGTACACCGACTATCCAAGCGTTCCAACTATAAAAGTGCTCATTCTTTCGAAAAATGGCCGAAATCCCTCATACGTCACCACGAAGTGGGGAGTTCAATCCAAAACGGTCGTTACATTTTCAAAAATTACTTATGGGCCAAAAATGGACATCGTGTGCAAAACTTATGCTCGATTCTTAGTACGCCAACTATCCAAGCGTTCCAAATATAAAAGTGCTCATTCTTTCGAAAAATAGCCGAAATCCCACGTACGTCACGACGAAGTGGTGAGTTCAATCCAAAACGGTCGCTACATTTCCAAATAGTACTTATGGGCCCAAAACGGACATCGTGTGCAAAAGCTTCGCTCGATATTTCGAACGCTGACTGTCCAAGCGTTCCAAATATAAAAGTGCTCATTATTTCGAAACATGGCTGAAATCCCTCATACGTCACCATGAAGTGGTGAGTTCAATCCAAAACGGTTGCTACATTTCAAAAAATTACTTATGGGCCAAAACGGACATCATGTGCAAAAGTTACGCTCGATTCTTTGTACGCCGACTAACCAAGCATTCCAAATATAAAAATGCTCAATCTTTCTAAAAATGGCCAAAATCCCTCATACGACACGACGAAGTGGTGAGTTCAATCCAAAACGGTCGCTACATTTCCAAAAAGTACTTATGAGCTCAAAACGGACATCGTGTGCAAAAGTTACGCTCGATTCTTCGTACGTAGACTATCCAAGCGTTCCAAATCTAAAAGTACTTCTTCTTTCAAAAAATGGCCGAAATTCCTCATTCGTCACGACGAAGTGTTGAGTTCAATCCAAAACGGTCGCTACATTTCCAAAAAGTACTTATGGGCCTAAAACAGACATCTTGTGCAAAAGTTACGCTTGATATTTCGAGTGCCGACTGTCCAAGTGTTCCAAATATAAAAGTGCTCATTCTTTCAAAAAATGGTCGAAATCCCTCATATGTCACCACAAAGTGGTGAGTTCAATCCAAAACGGTCGCTCCATTTCCAAAAAGTACTTATGTGCCCAAAACGGACATTGTGTGCAAAAGTTACGCTCGATTTTTCGTACGCCGACTATCCAAGCGTTCCAAATATAAAAGTGCTCATTCTTTCGAAAAATGGCCGAAATCCCTCATACGTCACCACGAAGTGGGGAGCTCAATCCAAAACGGTCGTTACATTTTCAAAAATTACTTATGGGCCAAAAACGGACATCGTGTGCAAAACTTATGCTCGATTCTTAGTACGTCGACTATCCAAGCGTTCCAAATATAAAAGTGCTCATTCTTTCGAAAAATAGTCGAAATCCCACGTACGTCACGACGAAGTGGTGAGTTCAATCCAAAACAGTCGCTACATTTCCAAATAGTACTTATGGGCCCGAAACGGACATCGTGTGCAAAAGTTTCGCTCGATTCTTTGTACGCCGACTATCCAAGCGTTCCAAATATAAAAGTGCTCATTATTTCGAAAAATGGCCGAAATCTCTCATACGACACGACGAAGTGGTGAGTTCAATCCAAAACGGTCACTACATTTCCAAAAAGTACTTATGGGCCCAAATTGGACATCGTGTGCAAAAGTTATGCTCGATTCTTCATACGCCGACTGTTCAAGCGTTCCAAATATAAAAGTGCTCATTCTTTCAAAAAATGGCTGAAATCCCTCATTCGTCACGGTGAAGTGTTGAGTTCAATCCAAAACGGTCGCTACATTCCTAAAAATTACTTATGGGCCTAAAACGGACATCGTGTGCAAAAGTTACGCTCGATATTTTGAACGCCGACTATAAAAGTGCTCATTCTATCAAAACATGGCCGAAATCCCTCATTCGTCACCAGGAAGTGGAGAGTTCAATCCAAAATGGTCGTTCTATTTCCAAAAAGTACTTATGGGCCCAAAACGGACACCGTGTGCAAAAGTAACGCTCCATTCTTCGTACGCCGACTATTCAAGCGTTCCAAATATAAAAGTGCTCATTCTTTCGAAAAATGGCCGAAATCCCTCATACGCCACGACGAAGTGGTGAGTTCAATCCAAAACGGTCGACACATTTCCAAAAAGTACTTATGAGCCCAAAACGGACATCGTGTGCAAAAGTTACGCTCGATTCTTCGTATGTCGACTATCCAAGCATTCCAAATATAAAAGTGCTCATTCTTTTGAAAAATGGCCGAAATCACTTATACGTCACGACGAAGTGGTGAGTACAATCCAAAAGGGCCGCTATATTTCGAAAAAGTACTTATGTGCCCAAAACGGACATCGTGTGCAAAAGTTACGCTCGATTCTTAGTACGCCGACTATCCAAGCGTTAAAAATATAAAAGTGCTCGTTCTTTCGAAAAGCGACCAAAATCCATCGTATGTCACGATGAAGTGGTGAGTTCAATCCAAAATGTTCGCTACATTTCCAAAAAGTACTTATGGGACCAAAACAGACATTGTGTGCAAAAGTTACGTTCGATTCTTCGTACGCCGACTATCCAAGCGTTCCAAATATAAAAGTGCTCATTCTTTCGAAAAATGGCCGAAATCTCATCATGACGAAGTGGTGAGTTCAATCCAAAAGGGTCGCTACATTTCCAAAAAGTACTTATGTGCCCAAAACGGACATCGTGTGCAAAAGTTACGCGTGATTCTTCATACGCCTACTAACCAAGCGTTCCAAATATAAAAATGCTAATTCTTACGAAAAATGGCCAAAATCCCTCATACGATACGACGAAGTGGTGAGTTCAATCCAAAACGGTCGCTACATTTCCAAAAAGTACTTATGAGCCCAAAACGGACATCGTGTGCTAAAGTTACGCTCGATTCTTCGTACGTAGACTATTGAAGCGTTCCAAATATAAAAGTGCTTATTGTTTCAAAAAATGGCCGAAATCCCTCATTCGTCACGATGAAGTGTTGAGTTCAATCCAAAACGGTTGCTACATTTCCAAAAAGTACTTATGAGCCCAAAACGGACATCGTGTGCAAAAGTTACGCTCGATTCTTCGTACGCCGACTATCCAAGCGTTCCAAATATAAAAGTGCTCATTCTTTCGAAAAATGGCCGAAATCCCTCGTACGTCACGACGAAGTGGTGAGTTTAATTCAAAAGGGTCGTTACATTTCCAAAAAGTACTTATGGGCCCAAAACGGACATCGTGTGCAAAAGTTACGCTCGATTCTTGGTACGCCGACTATCCAAGTGTTCCAAATATAAAATTGCTCTTTCTTTCGAAAAATAGCCGAAATCCCTCGTACGTCACGACGAAGTGGTGAGTTCAATCCAAAACGGTCTCTACATTTTCGAAAAGTACTTATGAGCCCAAAACGGACATCGTGTGCAAAAGTTACGCTCGATTCTTCGTACGCCGACCGTCCAAGCGTTCCAAATATAAAAGTCCTCATTCTTTCAAAAAATGGCCGAAATCCCTCATTCGCCACCACGAAGTGGTGAGTTCAATCCAAAACGGTCGTTCCATTTCCAAAGAGTACTTATGGGCCCAAAACGGACACCGTGTGCAAAAGTAACGCTCCATTCTTCGTACGCCGACTATCCAAGCGTTCCAAATATGAAAGTGCTCATTCTTTCGGAAAATGGCCGAAATCCCTCGTACACCACAATGAAGTGGTGAGTTCAATCCAAAATGGTCGCTGCATTTCAGAAAAGTACTTATGAGCCCAAAACAGACATCGTGTGCAAAAGTTACGCTCGATTCTTCGTACAACGACTATCCAAGCGTTCCAAATATAAAAGTTCTCATTCTTTCGAAAAAGGGCCAAAATCCCTCGTGCGTCATGGGGAATTAGTGAGTTCAATCCAAAACGGTCGCTACATTTCCAAAAAGTAGTTATTGACCCAAAACGGACATAGTGTGCAAAAGTTACGCTCGATTCTTAGTACGCCGACTATCCAAGCGTTCCAAATATAAAAGTTCTCATTCTTTTGAAAAATGGTCGAAATCCCTCATACGACACGACGAAGTGGTGAGTTCAATCCAAAACGGTCGTTAAATTTCCAAAAAGTACTTATGAGCCCAAAACAGACATCGTGTGCAAAAGTTATGCTCGATTCTTCGTACGCCGACCGTCCAAGCGTTCCAAATATAAAAGTGCTCATTCTTTCAAAAAATGGCCAAAATCCCTCATTCGCCACCACGAAGTGGTGAGTTCAATATGAAACGGTCGTTCCATTTCCAAATAGTACTTATGGGCCCAAAACGGACATCGTGTGCAAAAGTAACGCTCCATTCTTTGTACGCCGACTATCCAAGCGTTCCAAATATAAAAGTGCTCATTCTTTCGAAAAATTGCCGAAATCCCTCGTACGCCACGACGAAGTGGTGAGTTCAATCCAAAACGGTCGCTACATTTCAGAAAAGTACTTATGAGCCCAAAACAGACATCGTGTGCAAAAGTTACGCTCGATTCTTCGTACGACGACTATCCAAGCGTTCCAAATATAAAAGTGCTCATTCTTTTGAAAAATGGCCAAAATCCCTCATGCGTCACGGGGAATTAGTGAGTTCAATCCAAAACGGTCGCTACATTTCCAAAAAGTACTTATGGACCCAAAACGGACATCGTGTGCAAAAGTTACGCTCAATTCTTCGTACGCCGACTATCCAGGCGTTCCAAATATAAAAGTGCTCATTCTTTCGAAAAATGGCCAAAAATCCCTCATACGTCATTGACGAAGTGGTGAGTTCAATCCTAAACGGTCGCTACATTTCCAAAACGTACTTATGAGCCAAAAACGGACATCGAGTGCAAAAGTTACGCTCGATTCTTCCTACGTCGACTATTCAAGCGTTCCAAATATAAAAGTGCTTATTCTTTCAAAAAATGGTGAAAATGGCCGAAATCCCTCATACGTCATGACGAAGTGGTGAGATCAACCAAAAACGGTCGCTACATTTCCAAAAAGTACTTATGAGCCCAAAACGGACATCGTGTGCAAAAGTTACGCTTGATTCTTCGTACGTAGACTATCCAAGCGTTCCAAACATAAAAGTGCTTATTCTTTCGAAAAATGGCCGAAATCCCTCATTCGTCACGACGAAGTGTTGAGTTCAATCCGAAACAGTCGCTACATTTCCAGAAAGTACTTATTGGCCTAAAACGGACACCGTGTGCAAAAGTTACGCTCGATATTTCGAATGCCGACTGTCCAAGAGTTCCAAATATAAAAGTGATCATTCTTTCAAAAAATTAGCACTTTTATATGTCCCTCATACGCCACCACGAAGTGGTGAGTCCAATCCAAAACGGTCGCTACATTTCCAAAAAGTACTTATGTGCCCAAAACGGACATCGCGTGCAAAAGTTACACTCGATTCTTCGTACGCCGACTATCCAAGCGTTCCAAATATAAAAGGGCTCATTCTTTCGAAAAATGGCCAAAATCCCTCGTACGTCACGACGAAGTGGTGAGTTCAATCCAAAACGGTTGCTACATTTCCAAAAAGTACTTACGAGCCCAAAACGGACATCGTGTGCAAAAGTTACGCTCGATTCTTCGTACGCCGACTATCCAAGAGTTCCAAATATAAAAGTGATCATTCTTTCAAAAAATTAGCACTTTTATATGTCCCTCATACGCCACCACGAAGTGGTGAGTCCAATCCAAAACGGTCGCTACATTTCCAAAAAGTACTTATGGGCCCGAAACGGCCACCGTGTGCAAAAGTTATGCTCAATTCTCCGTACGCCGACTATCCAAGCGTTCCAAATATAAAAGGGCTCATTCTTTCGAAAAATGGCCAAAATCCCTCGTACGTCACGACGAAGTGGTGAGTTCAATCCAAAACGGTCGTTAAATTTCCAAAAAGTACTTATGAGCCCAAAACAGACATCGTGTGCAAAAGTTATGCTCGATTCTTCGTACGCCGACCGTCTAAGCGTTCCAAATATAAAAGTGCTCATTCTTTCAAAAAATGGCCGAAATCCCTCATTCGCCACCACGAAGTGGTGAGTTCAATACGAAACGGTCGTTCCACTTCCAAATAGTACCTATGGGCCCAAAACGGACATCGTGTGCAAAGGTAACGCTCCATTCTTCGTACGCCGACTATCCAAGCGTTCCAAATATAAAAGTGCTCATTCTTTCGAAAAATTGCCAAAATCCCTCTTACGCCACGACGAAGTGGTGAGTTCAATCCAAAACGGTCGCTACATTTCAGAAAAGTACTTATGAGCCCAAAACAGACATCGTGTGCAAAAGTTACGCTCGATTCTTCGTACGACGACTATCCAAGCGTTCCAAATATAAAAGTGCTCATTCTTTTGAAAAATGGCCAAAATCCCTCATGCGTCACGGGCAATTAGTGAGTTCAATCCAAAACGGCCGCTACATTTCCAAAAAGTAGTTATGGACCCAAAACGGACATCGTGTACAAAAGTTACGCTCAATTCTTCGTACGCCGACTATCCAAGCGTTCCAAATATAAAAGTACTCATTCTTTCGAAAAATGGCCAAAAATCCCTCATACGTCATGACGAAGTGGTGAGTTCAATCCTAAACGGTCGCTACATTTCCAAAAAGTACTTATGAGCCAAAAACGGACATCGAGTGCAAAAGTTACGCTCGATTCTTCGTACGTCGACTATTCAAGCGTTCCAAATATAAAAGTGCTTATTCTTTCAAAAAATGGTGAAAAATGGCCGAAATCCCTCATACGTCATGACGAAGTGGTGAGTTCAACCAAAAACGGTCGCTACATTTCCAAAAAGTACTTATAAGCCCAAAACGGACATCGTGTGCAAAAGTTACGCTTGATTCTTCGTACGTAGACTATCAAAGCGTTCCAAACATAAAAGTGCTTATTCTTTCGAAAAATGGCCGAAATCCCTCATTCGTCACGACGAAGTGTTGAGTTCATTCCGAAACGGTCGCTACATTTCCAGAAAGTACTTATTGGCCTAAAACGGACACCGTGTGCAAAAGTTACGCTTGATATTTCGAACGCCGAATGTCCAAGAGTTCCAAATATAAAAGTGATCATTCTTTCAAAAAATGAGGACTTTTATATGTCCCTCATACGTCACCACGAAGTGGTGAGTTCAATCCAAAACGGTCGCTACATTTCCAAAAAGTACTTATGTGCCCAAAATGGACATCGTGTGCAAAAGTTACGCTCGATTCTTCGTACGCCGACTATCCAAGCGTTCCAAATATAAAAGTGTTCATTCGTTCGAAAAATGGCCGAAAATCCCTCCTACGTCACGACGAAGTGGTGAGTTCAATCCAAAACGGTCGCTAAATTTCCAAAAAGTACTTATGGGCCCAAAACGGACATCGTGTGCAAAAGTTACGCTCGATTCTTCGTACGCCGACTATCCAAGCGTTCCAAATATAAAAGTGTTCATTCGTTCGAAAAATGGCCGAAAATCCCTCCTACGTCACGACGAAGTGGTGAGTTCAATCCAAAACGGTCGCTACATTTCCAAAAACATCTTATGGGCCCAAAACGGACATCGTGTGCAAAAGTTACGCTCGATTCTTCGTACACCGACTATCCAAGCGTTCCAAATATAAAAGTGCTCATTCTTTCGAAAAATGGCCGAAATCCCTCATACGTCACGACGAAGTGGTGAGTTGAATCCAAAACGGTCGCTACATTTCCAAAAACTTCTTATGAGCCCAAAACGGACATCGTGTGCAAAAGTTACGCTCGATTCTTCGTAAGTAGACTATCCAAGCGTTCCAAATATAAAAGTGCTCATTCTTTCGAAAAACGGGCAAAATCCCTCGTGCGTCACGACGAATTAGTGAGTTCAATCCAAAATGGTCGCTATATTTCCAAAAAGTACTTATGGGCCCAAAACGGACATCGTGTGCAAAAGTTACGCTCGATTCTTCGTACACCGACTATCCAAGC